>NC_133659.1:83982698-84096003 GCF_037893015.1 Macrotis lagotis
TTTAATTTAGGTAAAATTATCATTTTTTACTATTTTAGCTCAGCCTATCCATGAGCACTTGATATTTGCCCAGCTACTTAGATATGATTTAATTTGTGTAAAAAGTGTTTTATATTTGTTTTCATAGTGTTCCTGAATCTGCCTTTGCAGGTAGATACCCAAGTATTTTTATGTTGTCAGAAGCTATTTTAAATGGGATTTTTCTTTCTAATTCTTGCTGCTGTATCTTGTTAGTAATAAATTAAAATGCTGAAGATTTATGTGGGTTTATTTTATATCCTGAGACTTTGCCAAAGTTGCTAATTGTTTCCAGGAGATTTTTAGATGATTTTTAAGGATGATAATGGGCATCCTTCTTTCACCCCTGATCTTTTTAGGAATGCATCTAGCTTATCTTCAATGCATATAAGCTTGTTGATGGTTTCAGATAGATACTGCTTATCATTTTAAGGAACAATTCATTTATTCCTAGGCTCTTTAGTGCTTTAGTTGGAATGGGAGGTGTATTTTGTCAAAGGTTTCTTCAGTATCTAATGAGATAATCATGATTTCTGTTGGTTTTGTTATTGATATAATCGATTATGCTAAGTTTTTCTAATATTGAACCAACCCTGCATTTCTGAAATAAATCCTGCCTAGTCCTAGTGTAATATCCTAGTGATAACTTGTTGTAATTACTTTGCTAAAATTTTATTTAAGAATTTTACACCAATATTCATTAGGAAACTTGGGCTATAATTTTCTTCCTGTTTTAAGTATGAGTACCATATTGATGTCATTCAAGGAAATAGAGTTCCATCTTTACCTATTTTTCCAAATAGTTTATATAGATTAGGAACCAATTGTTCCTTGAATGTTTGATAGAATTCACTTGTGAATTCATCAGGTCCAGGAGATCTTTTCTTCTGGAACTCACTGATGGCTTGTTGAATTCCTCTTTCTGAGATAGGGTTATTTAAATATTTAATTTCCTTCATTTAACCCAGGCAATTTATATTTTTGGAAATGTATATATTTTGTAAATTCAGTCATTTCATTTAAATTATGAAATACATTGGCATAAAGTTGGAAAAAATAGTTCTGAATAATTACTTTAATTTCCTCCTCATTGGTGATGAGTTCACATTTTTCATTTCTGATACTAATAATTTGGTTTATTCTTTCTTTTAATCAAATTAAGCAAAGATTTATCTATCTTATTGTTATTTCATAAAATAAACTCTTAGTTTTATTTATTAATTCAATCATTTTGTTTTATTAATTTCTCCTTTAATGTTTAGAATTTCTAATTTGGCATTTATTTGAGGGTTTTAATATGTTCTTTCTCTAATTCTTTTAACCACCATGCTCAGTTCACTGATTTCCTCTTTATTTTATTTATTTAGTGATATAATATATCTCTTGATAATTGCTTTGGATTATCCCCACTCATTCTTTAAAATGAGATTATTCAGTTTACTATTTGTTTTAGATCAATCTATCCATGATACATTATTGCACACGATTTTTATTACATTAATGTCTGAAAAGGATACATTCACTATTTCTGCCTTTCTACACTTGATTATAAGGTTTTTAGGCACTAGTACATGGTCTGTTTTTGTGTGGGTGTACAGCACAAAAAAAAAGGTATATTCCTTTCTATCCATGTTCAATTTTCTCCAAAGGTCTCTCATGTCTAGATTTTCCAGCATTCTATTTACCTCCTTAACATCCTTCTTGTTTATTTTACGGTTAGATTTATCTAATTCTGAGAGAGGGAGGTTGAGGTTTCCCACCACAGAGTTTTGCTGTCTGAGTCTTCCTGTACCGTATTCAATTACTCCTCTAAGAATTTGGATACCATACCAATTGGTATATACATATTTAGTATTTAATAAATAAATTTTGAAAAATCAATATTCCTTGGTGTTTTCATTTTGAGATCCCTTTCAGGAGGGCATCAATGTACTCTTGCAATGACTATTTTGCCCTCTGTTTCCAGGATATCAGCTCAATTCTCCTTCATTATATCTTGAAGTATGGGATGAAGTTTTTTTTTTTTCCTCTTCAATGTTTTTCAGGAAGTCCTATGATTCTTGAATTGCCTCCTGGATCTATTTTCTAGGTCTATTATTTTGCTGATGATGTCATTTTTAAAATTTTGTTTAATAGATTCTTGGTGTCCCATAAAGTCATTACTTTCCAAAGATTCCAGTCTATGTTTTAGAGAAACATTTTCTTCATTTCTCTCTTGGCTCTGCATTTCCCATTGTGTGATTCTGTTTTAAAGAAGTTGCCGTCTTTTTTCTATTTGCCTAATTGTGTTTTTGAGAGAATTATTTTATTTTTTGTACTTGTCCAATTGCATTTTTAAAGTATTTGTTTTCTTGGTGTAAGATGATAATTTTCACTTGTATTTCTTTTCCCAATTTTTCCATTTGATTTTTAAGTTCCTTTCTGATCTCTTCTAAGATGTCTTTCTAGACTATTCTCCTCTAAAGCTCTAGTTATCTCCCAATTGGGCTTATAGTGTTGAAGGTAACATTCAATGGGCCCTGCTTTTCACTGGCCTTTCTTCATTTTGGGCTTTTCCCTTAGCATCTTGTGTTGGGGGAGGGGCTAGTTCATAGACCTTGGCATTGAGATCCCTAGAGGTTCTGCCCACTTCAGGGGCTTACTCAGTGAGTGGGCTTGTAATGGATGCCTGAAACTTTCTCTGGATTATCTGTGTTTATGGTTAGTGGTCAGCCCCCTAGGCTTGGGGTAGGGGGGAGGCTGTTAGGAGTGGCTGAATTTGGGCAGTCCTTAAACAATGTGGGCTAGACCCTCAAGCTAAACAGTTAATCATCTTAATATGAAATCAGGAATGGGAAAGATCTGTAGTCCACACCTGAGCCTTGGGGAGAGGTGGCAACTCCTGGGGGTTATTACTGTTATTGTTCTGGAGAACATCATGTTTTCCTATGGGGAAGGGGAGACTCAGTTGAAAACATGGGAACTTGACTGAAAATACACGAGTTTGTGGTTTGGGTCTTCCAGACCAGCAGAGTTGCTTGGATTAATGTCTGGGCCGCTGCACTGGAATTCTCTGGGCTAACCCCCCTCCCCAAAGCAAACATTTCAGCTAGGTTAGTGTCAACCCACTGCCCCTATGCTGGATCTCTCCTCTCTACCCTGGCTCACTTACTCTTCCCTGGGACAGACCTTAGTGTAGAATGTTTTCCTCGATTTTTCTCTGCTTTCTGGGGATTCAAAATCTGTTAAGAGGCTTTGTTCATGAGGGAATGCCAGGAGAGTTTAAGACAGTGCTTGACTTCTCTCTTCCATCTTAGATGAAATTCCTGATAATTTCTTGAAAGATGTTTTCCAGACTCTTTTTTTTAATCTGTGCTTTCTAGTAGATCAACAATTCATAACATATCTCTCCTGAACTTATTTTCCAGGTCATTTTGTTATTCCTAAAAGGTAATTTTCAGATTTTTCAGCCTTTTGTTTTTCTTTGATGGAATCATGATATCTCATAGATTCATTAGTATCTATTTGTCCAATTCTAATTTTAAAGTTTTATTTTATTAAGTAATTTTTTGCATTTCTTTTTTCCAGTTGGTTAATTTTAATTTTTACTGAGTTGCATTCCTTTTCCAGTTCATTGATTTTATTTTTGGAAGATTTATATTCTGTTTCAGTTCGAAGTTTAAAGGAATTGGTTTCTATAGTTAATGTTTCCAGTTTGAAGGAGTTGATTTCTTTGGCAAATTTTTCATAATTTTTTTTGCATGGCTTTCATTTCATTTTTTCCATTTTTCTTCTTTTCACCTTTGGTTTTTAAAATTCTTTTTTTAAGTTCTTCCACAAGGGTTTGGATTTGAGTCAAATTCATAGTCTCCTTTGAAACATCCCAGGTAGCTGATTTGTCATAGGTTTCTTCTTTTGAGGTGCATAGTAACTTTCTATGGTTAGCACTCTTTTAGGTTTTTCTTTTAATCATTTTGATTGTTGAGCTCTGCTCCTGGGATATAGGGAATATAGTCCCAAGCTTTTTTGTGCTGGGGCTGGGGTCTGATCCTGGCTTATCATTTATATCTGTGCAGCCCAGGTGTTGCCTATGGAGAGGATTGTTTCCTCCTTTATTTCCAAGCTCTGCCTATGCAGTAGTTTGTTCCCAATTCAAGTTTTGTCTTTTGCCCCATCATTCTCAGGGTTCAGACTTTGTCTGAGGTTGTGACCCTCCCTTCTGGTTTGCTATCTAGCTGCCAGCACCTGTGCTACTGTCTAGCTGCTGAGACCTATGGCTAGAATCCTTCTGCTGACTTTCCCAATTTTCTGCCTAGTTGGGCTTTCCTTTCCCTTTTCCCTAATGAGAAAGAACTTCTTTGAAGGTACTCCACAATATTTACAATTGAAAACTTGTTTTGTTTTTTTTTTTGACATACCTGTATTGAGGTTTAATTTGATGGGGTACAGGGAAAAGGCTGGGAGCATGCTAGCTTAATAACAACATCTTGTATCCATCCTAAAAGTTGAAACTTAATTCTATGTAGATATATGTTTATATCTACATCAATATAAACATTAATATACATGCATGTACACACACATATATGCATATATATGTATGTATATATATACACATACATATATATATATATATATAGTTAAAAACAAGACCATACTAGACTTTCATAGTGTTCTTGTGAAAAATATTCCATTAACTCTCAGGCTAACTTTTTAAACATATGATTAGGAAGGCGGGTAGGAATTCTACTTGATTAAATAAGATGTCAAAATAAGACTTAATGTCTTCAAAACACAACATTGTCCTTGAATAACATGACAATATTTCATAATTAATAAATGTTTTAATCCCACAGTCATGAGTACATAAATGGGAACAATTTTCATCAGTTTTCGGAGATTTGAGGCAAAAAATTTTTATCATTTGAAGGAAAAAAATGTCAACCAGAGACATTTTGATAATTTCCCTGTATACAAATGAGTAAAATATTGTAAAAGAGAATCAGAGAAACTTTCATTTAAAAAAATGTAGCATGTGCCCTAGAGCTATTCTCCCAAATCCCACTTGTATTGACAGGCTTTGTCCCCAGAAAAATGTTGCTACATTTTCCAGTCTTTGAAGGGGAAAATGGATTAACTTTTAAGATCAACTCAGCATTTGGTGTTTTGGACTCCAAATACCATTTTTCAAGATTTTGGTGAGTGTATTTTGTTACATGTTTATCAGTTAATATTAGTTAGTCCAAGAACTTTTAGCAAGTATTACTTCCTAAGATATTATAATATGAATAGTTGTTCAACCTATGACCTTCTCATTTCTGATCCTCAGAAGAAAACTGAGAGGTAGGCATTGTGTTGTTATTAGTATTCTCATTTTATAAATATGGTAACTGAGATATGAGAGGTTAAGTGAATTGCCCAGGTTAAAGCTTGTTGGTGTCTGAGGTAAATTTTGAACTTAGATCTTTCTGGCTCCAAATCTAAATCTTTATCCACTATACTACCTCAGGTAAGAGGACCTGACCATAAGAGGACTTAGAGAAATGGATTTTCATTAGACTCAAGAAAATTCTCTAAAAGACTGGTCTAAGATTCTGTCCTTGTCTCCAGGCTCTGTTATCATTATTGATTGCTATTGCTGCTATTAATAAAGATAATAATAATATAGAAAAAAGAAGGAAAAGTCCTAAAAATTAAAATTATCCAGAAATTAAATTGACTGCCTTGCAGAAGGGGAAAGATCAGAGGAAAGGGTTATTATTGCTTTATTTTTCAGAGAACTTTAAGTTAATTCTGATTTAATTTTGTTAAACCTATTATTGACAGATTTCCTGGTCTGGATAAAAATTCTATGAGTTTATCACTACAATAATTTCCAAAAGATAGTTTATACATTATTATCACTGAAATTCTCTACTTTATTTTTTAAGTTTTTTTGCAAGGCAATGGGGTTAAGTAATTTGCCCAAGGTCACACAGACATGTAATTGTTAAGTGTCTGAGACTAGATTTGAACTCAGGTCCTCCTGACTCCAGGGTCAGTGTTCTACCATTGCACCACCTAACTGCCCTCTACTATGTTACCTGAGTGACCTGATACTTTTCTACAATTGTATTATCTTTCTATTTTCAACCTTATAGAATATTGCATGTAAAACAGGTTTATTTCTCTAGAGGTAACACGAGTGTATAAGTAAATTCTATTATATGTTTTACCTTTGCTCTTTACTTCTCAATGAAAGGCCTGTCAAAGAATTTATAATTAAAATATTCAGATATGAGTTTAAAATTTAGAAAGTGTATGAGTGAATCAATAATAGCTGAAAATTATAACTCATCTCTTTGTTTCTTTACATGATGTATGTTAATATTATCATTCAAAGTGTAACCAATTAGTTTTGTCCTATTTTGTTTTATGTGACTAGAATGTGTATTATAACTAAATTTTTTATTGATATAAATCATGTTTTGATTTTCATTTCAAAGGTTGTACTTCATTTCAGATATTGTGATTTAAATTTAAAAGCAGTTAGTATTTAGACCAATGTTGTAAATTTATCTTCCTCCACTCCAGTTACATCCTCCCTATGAACTCTGTACTAATTATTGATGACCTACTTGCTTTTCACATAAGTATTGTTCTGGAAGAAATTCCTATTAACAATTACAAATCCCTCATGTATTCAGGTAAAAGGCTGTCTCCTAAATTCCCCAGAGGAGAACGATTTGTGTATATACTTCTTTTAGAAATTGGAGGACAAGATGTCCCAGCAGCCAAACATGTCTCTTCCAGGGAGCTCACACATTGGATGTGAAATCACATTAGATTTGGTGTTCAGGTACCTTTATTCCCTAGGGTAATCAATCATACTAGTATAGTGAGAGCCTAGTTGGACAGCCATCCCTGAGGAAATCAGTCCTAATTTTCTAAGCAGTCACTGACAGAATTACTTGGCTTATAATGTTGGTCATTCTAACCACAATTCTGCCTCTGAATTTTGAGAATTCATTATAAAATGATTGAATAAATTTTATTTTCATTGAATTTTCAATATGAGGAATTATATTATATACCTTTGAAATCATAATGATATCTCATATAGTCATTTTTATAAACAATTTTATGTCATTCTAATAGGAATTGTTATTTGAAATGATTCTTACAAGAATTATGTGCTTTTAGTTACCAAGTATTTCTTGAAAGAAAGTAAAGGGAAGAGACCTTCTTAAATTGCAAAATATCAAACCATAATGAAATGTTGTAACAAGTAACAGTACCAAAATGACTTGATAATTTGCATCCTATGCTAGATATTTAGGGAAAAGAAATAACAAGAAAATGGATTGTGAAATAATTGTGCAGTTATGGGGAACTAGATGATACAATAAATAGAGGAACAGCCCTGGAGTCTAGAAGACATGAGTTCAAATGTGGCCTCATACATTCAGTAGATTGGCAAGTAATTAAATCCCATTTACCTATTTTCTTCCCTTGTAAAATGAGTTGGAGAAGGAAATGAGAATTTACTCCATTATTTTTGAAAGGAAAAATGCAAATGGGGTCATGAAGACTTGGATATAACTGAAATGACTTTACAATAATAAGCCATTGCTATTTACACACAAGATACACAATTTTAATATGTAAAAACATTTCAGTTTTTACTTATATCTGAAATTCTTAACTGAAAAGGGCAACTAGAGACCCAGAAATGTGGAAATTCATACACAAACATATAAAGACATAAATGTTTATAACTTACAAAATAAATGTGCATGCATACACATTTACATGCCTGTGCACATGTATACATGCATACAAATCTAACTATATATATACACAATAAGATGTGTTGGAGCATGTACACATATACATTACATTCATAATTTAATTACAATTAAAAGAAACAATTTTTTAAAAAACACTTTGCAAATTGGCAGTTCTTTTGTCCAGGTATGACCTTACATGTAAGCAGATAAATTACATATCACATATGAAACTGAATTTGTCGAATGTTGGCAAGACTCTCTTATCCTAAGTCATGTCCAGGGACTATTTGTTGTATTGAATAACTTCTAGAGATTAAGTATTTTGAGAAACAGTATTGCCTTTTAAAACAATATCTGCTCTTTAAACCAAATACCCTTCAGAAACTTAAGTTATACTTATGTATTAACACCTAAATGAGAAAAAATTTATGCTGTTTTTCTCCTTGAAATCTCCTGTTCTTAGGGTAAAAGGTATAAGATAATAGAAAAGGAAATCATTCCTAAAGTGAGAATTATTTTGGAGCATTTTCTAAGTGAGATCACAATTCAGTAAAATCTCACATTTGAAGGCACCAGGATCTTTCTTCAGAAATAGAAATAGAAGCAGAAAGAGACTTGTCTTCACTTTGCATAGAATTAGTTCTATTTCTTCCTTTCCATTTTGGACTCACAAATAATATAAAAAGAAAACAGGAAAGAATGGGAATGTCATATTAAAGTTTGCTTATTGTGCAAAGCAGCAATTATGGAGAAATTGTTTTTTATCCATGAAACAAAATATAAGCAAAATTTATATATTAAGATCGTTCTTAGTATATTTAAATGAAACTATATAACTTTATGGGGAACCATCAAATGGAGAATACCATCTGTATCCAGATAAAGAACTGTGGAGTTTGAACAAAGACTAAGGGGACTATTTCCTTTAATTTAGGGGGAAAAACTGATATCTTATTGTCACTTATAGTTTATGTTTCTTCCTGAAGGATATGATTTCTCTCTCATCATGCTCAATTTGGATCAATGTATAACATGGAATCAATGTAACGACTGACAAATTGCTTTCTGTGGGGGGTGGGGGAGGGTAGTAACATTAGAGGAAAAATTGTAAAACTCAAAATAAATAAAACCTTTAATAAAAAAAAGAAAGTCATCATGAAGATAGTGGAGTAAAGGTAGGAGCTCTCTTGAATTTTCCCCAAAATCCCTTCAAATATCTTTAAATAAAGACTCTAAATAAATTCTAGAATGGTAGGACTTATAAAAGATGGAGTGAGGCCATTTTCCAGTCCAAGAAAACTTGGAAGATCAGATGGAAAGTCTGTCACGTGATGCAAGAGAGGAGCACGATGCATTGTGAGCTCTGCCAGATGAACAGCAGCAAAATGACTGGGTCAATGGAAGAATGGGAAGTTTTCAGATTTCTCAAGGACAACTGATAAAGTCAGCAGAAAATGTTTGTCACACCAGGTGAGAGTAGAGCACAGTCCAGTGCAGGACTCAGCAGTTCAAAGCCTACCCCAGCAGACCAGAAGCAACCCTTGGTAGCTACTGAATCAATAGTAGTAGTAGTTTCTGGAACTCTTAATTTCCAGATGGTAAGGGAGTCAGAAGGAGATGAGGGAGTCTCTTTGTTATCTCTGAGGCAGTACTCTGCTGCTTTGCCCAAACTCTGATCTGGGTCACAGGTTCAGGTAACAGCACAAAGAAGCAGAGGAGCAGTAAATAACATATTGGGACTTTCTGGAGCATAGGACCCTTCCCACAGTTCCAGAGCAGAAAGCAGTAACTATGGTCACCCACAGATGAAAGCACATTCCAGGAGAGTAGTACAAACCTCTTCTTAGATCATACCATTTTGAAGAACTGAAAAATTGTAGGTTCCTAGAAGTATTTCAAAAAAAGAGTTGCAAAAAAGTCCCCAAAATCCAAAAGCTCACCCTGGAAAGCAGAGCCTTACCTTAAAAGCAAGTCATAGGTTGGGGAAATGAACAAACAAAAGAAAAAAAAATCTGACCACACAAAGTTAATCTGGTGATTGGGAAGATCAAAACATACACTCAGAAGAAAATAACGTCAAATAACTTCATCCAAAACCTCCAAAAAAACTATTAAATGGTCTCGGGTTATGGAAGGGCCACAAAAGGATTTTGAAAGTCAAGTTAAGAGAACTAGAGGAAACATTGGGGAGAGATATGAGAGTGATGTGGGAAAATAGTTTAAAACCAAGTCAGCAGTTTGGTGAAGGAAGCACAAGAAAATACTGAAGAAAATAACATCTTAAAAACCAGACTGGGTCAAATTAGAAAGAGTTACAAAAAAAAGTTTCCACTAATGTGGAAAAGCAGGTTTTTAATAGGCAGGATTGGCCAAATGGGAAAGGAGTTATAAATGTTTCATGAAAAAATAATTCCCTAGAATATAGAATTAATCAAAGGTAAACTGATGACTTTGTGAAAAGGCAAAAAACAATGAAACAAAACCAAAAGAAAGGAAAATTCAAAACAATGAAAAATATCTCATTGGAAAGCCAACTAAACTGAAAAATAGATCCAGAAGAGATAATTTAAAAATTATTGGACTACCTGAAGGTCAGGATCAAATAAAAGAGCATAAACATAATCCTTCAAAAAATTCTCTTGGAAAACAATTCTTATATTCTAGAATCAGAGGGTAAAATAGAAAGTGAAGGAATCTATCAATGCTCTGAAAGATATTTCAAAATGAAAACTCCCAGGAATATTATAATCACATTACACAACTCCCATTTCAAAGAGAAAATACTTCAAGCAGCCAGAAAGAAAAAAAAATTCAGGAGCACACTGGATTTAGGAGCATACAGATTTAAGGATTTTAGGACTTGGAATATGATGTTCTAGAGCTTGAATTACAAAGAAGAATCAACTACCCAGAAAAATTTAGCATATTCTTTCAGGGAAAATGATGGATGTTCAGTGACAAAAAACGGGAATTTCAAACTTTCTGATAAAAAAAATCAGAGATGAACAGAAAATTTGATCTTCAAATATTATACTTATGTGAAGCATAAAAAAAGGAAATTAGAAAGGGAAATCATAAGAGACTTAACAAACTTGAATTATTTTTATTTCTGCATGGGACAATGATACTGATTATTTATGCAAACTTTCTTATTTATTATGATATAATAGGAGTGTGTATATTGTCAGAGTTCTGGTGCAAGTTTTATCTGAAGTGACAATATATTAAAAAGATGGTGTTAAAAAGTGAAAGAGGAATGTATTTAGAGAAAGGGAAAGGGGAGGTAGAATGAGGTATGTTATTTCACATAAAAGAAGCAAGAAAAGATTTTGACATATGGAGCAGAAGGGGTGGGATATGGGAGAGAGTGAAAGAACTTATTCTCATTGCAGTTGGCTTAGAGAAGGAATAATATACAAACTCATTTGGATATAGAAATCTTTTATTTCCCTAGAGGAAAGCAGAGGGGAAGGGGATAGGAAAAAGGTTGGGAAATAGAAGGGAGGGAAGATTTTGAAAGGCAGTAATGAGAAGCAAAACACTTTTGAGGAGGAACAGGGTGAAAGAAGAAAGAGAATAGAATAATTGAGAATGGAAGAATAGGATGGAAAGAATTACAGTTTGCAAGAGTAGAAATGAGGGGAAATATTGAAAGAAGTTTTTCTTAAAGAAGTCTCACTTCTTAAATATAGAGAATTTAGTGAAATTTATAAAAACTAAGAGCCATTCTAAAATGATTAAAAGAAATGAAGACTTTTCCAATGAGATTATCAATGTTATCAATGGTTATATTTTTTTTGAAAATTTTTGTAACTTACTACTGATTGGATATATATAAATTAGAATAATTCTGAAATACTACCATATATCCACTGGATTGAATAATAGGATGAAAAAATGACAACTATGAAGGGGATGTAAGGAAAATGTGACATCAATGCACTGTTAGAGGAGCTGTGAAATGATTCAACCGCACTGTAGAATAATTTGGAACTACACCCAAAGGAATATAAAATCATGCTTACCCTTTGATCTAGCCATTCCACTGCTAGGTATATATTACCAAAGAGACAAAAAAATGGTTGGGAAAGGACCTATATGTATAAGGTTATTTATAGTAGTTCTTTACTAGTGGCAGGGAATTGGAAATTGAGGGGGAGTGAACTAACCAGTTAGAGAATGCTTGAACAAGTTGTGGTAGATGAGTGTGATTGAATGCTATTCAGAAATTCCGTCAATAAAATCTGGAAAGACTAGCATGAGGAGATGCAATGTGAAATGTACTGTATACAAAGTAACAACAATATTGTAGAATGATGAACTGTGAAGGTCTTAATTTTTATCAGCAGTACTGTGACCCAAGACAGCTTTGAAATACTTATAATAAAGAATGCTATCCAAACTCAGAGAAAAAGCTGATGAGGTCTGAATACAGATTGAAACTTTTTTTTTTACTTTATAAACAACCACAGCTATAACAACCAAAAAAAAAAAAACCAACCCCAGCAACACTGTACAATGATCAGCTATGATCATCTTAGTTCCTTTCAACAATTTAGAGATCAAGGACAATTCTTCATGATTTTGAGTTTTTACAATTTCTTTGCTCCCTTTCCTCTGCCTCCTCCCCTTAACAGAAGGCACTCTGATATAGTCCTTACATTTGCTTTCAGAATTGATCAAGGACAATTCTGAAAGACTATTGATGGAAAATGTCATCTACACCCGGGGCAGGGTAGGAACAAAAAAACCAAAGAACCAAAAGAACTATGGAAACTATTTTCACTTTTTAAAATTTGTTTTATATTTTTTCTTTTTCTCATTTATTTTCCTTTAGTTCTGATTCTTCTTTCCCAAAATCATCAATATTGAAATACGTTCAACTTGATTGTTCATGTATAACCTGTATCAGATTACTTGCGGTCCATAGGCAATGGGGAGGGTAGGGTGGGAGGTAGCAAAATGTGGAGCTCAAAAGTTTACAAATAGATGAATGTTGAAAAGTATCTTTGCATGCAATGTAAAGAAATAAAATACACTACTATTCAAAAAGAAAAGAAAAAGATGGCAAGAGATGAACTGTTGGATGAGGGCTACCATGCTAGATAAGGATGTAGTCATAATATGAGAAGATCAATTCCTGGAGTTATGCATGTTTCACTGAAAGAAGCATAGAAGAAGATTTAGATTTTTGATTTAAACTCGGGATGAGGGGAACAACTAGAAATTTAGGGTTGATATTTACTCCTTCTCCTTCCTCTTCTTCCTTCTCCCTTCTCTTCCTCCTCCTCGAAGGTCTTATGTATTGAAGAGGACCACACCAGCAAACAAAATGACTGAAGGCATAAGTTGCACAATTATGTTTATCATACTGAAGGGATGGCTGTACATGGCATCCTTCTCACTTACCATTACCAGAATTGTTCCTTCCCAGGACCTGATTTATAGGAAAAAGATATTTTGGAAATAGTCGAACTTCTGTGGGAGTCTTTTGTTCTTACATGGTTTCTTTTCTTTCCATATCAGGGAAGTATCAACAAGACTGGGCAAGCACCAGCATGTGATATTTGGTGACAGAATGCAACAACCAGATTTTTTTTTGTTTTTGTTTTTTTCTTTTTTGGCAAGGCAATGGGGTTAAGTGACTTACCCAGGTTCACACAGCTAAATAATTATCAAGTCTAAGGTCATAAGTTGGCCAAGTTAAATGAAAAGGAAATTAAATGCCTAAATAACCATATCTCAGTAAAAGAAATTCAGCAAGCCATTATTGAACTCCCTAAGAAAAAAATATCCAGGACCAGATTGATTCACAAGCGAATTCTATCAAACATTTAAGAAACAATTGCTTCCAATTCTATTTAAACTCTTTGGAAAGAACAGAAGACAGAACTCTGCCTAACTCTTTCCATGACACCAATATAGGGCTGATACCTAAACCAGGAAGATTCAAAACAGAGAAAGAAAATTATAAACCTATCTCCCTGATGAATATAGATGCAAACATCTGAAAAATCTTAGCAAAGTGAATACAAGTTATCATTAGCATAATACACTATAACCAAAAAGGACTTATCCCAGGAATGTAGGGTTCAATATTAGGAAAACTGTTAGTATACTTAATTATATTAATAGCAAACCCATCAGAAATCATATGATTATATCAATAGATGCTGAAAAATGTCTTTGACAAAATACAGCACCCATTCCTACTAAAAACATTAAAGTACATAGGAATAAATGAAGCATTTCGTAGAATAGTAAGCAGTATGTATCTGAAACCATCAACAAACATTATATGTGATAGGGATAGGCTAGAGGCATTCCCAATAAGATCTGGGTGAAACAAGGATGCCCATTATCTCCACCACCTCTATTATATTAGAAATATTAGCTTTAGCAATGAGAGAAGAAAAAAAGATATTGGAAGAGTTAGAACTGGGAAGGAAAAGACAAAACTCTCACTCTTTGCAGATGACATGATGGTATACCTAGCCAATTCCAAAATGTCATCTAAAAATATTGCTAGCAACAATTAGCAACTTTAGCAAAGTCACAGGATATAAAATAAATTCTCATAAATCCTCAACATTTCTATATATGTCTATCAAGATACAACAAAAAGAGCTAGAATGAGAAATCCAATGTAATGTAACTTCAGACAATATAAAATACCTGGGAATCTAACTGCCAAGGCAGACGCAGAAACTCTTTGAAAACAGTTACAAAACACTTCTCATAGAAATAAAATCAGCTTTAAATAACCTGGCAAATATCAACTTCTCATGGATAGACTAATATAATAAAAAATAACAATTCTCTCAAATTAAACTACTTATTTAGTGCCCTGCCAATCAAACTTTCAAAAAAATTACTTTAATGAGTCAGAAAAAATTGTAAGTAAATTCATATGGAGAAATAAAAAGTCAAGAATTTCTAGGGATTTAATAAAAAAAAGTACAAAAGTAGATGGCTTAACCCTATTGGATCTCAAATCATATTATAAAGCATCAGTCATCAAAACTGTCTGGTATTGGCTAAGAAATAGAGTGGTAGAACAGTGGAATAAACTAGGTACAAAAGAGATAGCAGGAAATGATTATACTAATATGCCATTTTATAAACCCAAAGAGTCCAGTTTTGGGGATTAAAAACTGTTGGGGAAAATTGGAAGTTAGTATGGCAGAAACTTGGATTAGACCAACATCTCACAGCCTATACCAAGATAAGATCAAAATGGATACAGGATTTAGACATAAAAGCCAATAGTATAAGCAAACTAGGAGATCAAGGAATAGTTTACCTGTCAGATCTATGGAAAATCAAACAGTTTATGCCCAAGAAAGAGATGGAGAACATCATTATAAACAAACCAGATAATTTTGATTACATTAAATTAAAAAGCTTTTGCACAGACAAAACCACTGTAACCAAGATCAAAAGAAAGATATTAAATTGGGAAACAATTTTTACAACTGGTATTTATGAAAAAGGACTCATTTCTAAAATATATAGAGATCTGAATCAAATTTATAAAAAAAAAAAACAACTTATTCCCCAATTGACAAATGGTCAAAGGATATGTGGGGGCAGTTTACAGATGAGGAAATCAAAGTGATTCATAGTCATATGAAAAAATGCTCTAAATCATTACTGATTAGAAAAATGCAAATCAAAGCTTCTCTGAGGTACCACCTCACAGCTCTCAGATTGGTCAATATGACCAGAAAGGACAATGATCAATGTTGGAAGGAATGTGGAAAATCTGGGACATTAACACATTGCTGGTGGAGCTCTTTCTGGAAAGCAATTTGGAATTACACCCAAAAGACAATACAAATGTGCATACCCTTTGATCCAGCAATAGCAGTACTGGACCTATACCCTGAAGAGATCTTTAAAAAATGGTAAAAACATCACTTGAACAAAAATCTTCTTATCAGTTCTGTTTGTATTGGCAAAGAATGGGAAATTGAGTGAATGTCAATCAACTGAGGAATGGCTGAACAAATTGTGGTATATGTATGCTATGGACGATTATTGTTCTTTTAGAAACCAGGAGGGTTGGGAATTCTGAGAAGCCTGGAAGGATTTGTATAAACTCATGCTGAATGAGATGAGCAGGAACTAGAAGAATATTGCACAACATAATAGCAACACGGGGTTGAAAATCAATCCTTAATAGACTTTCTCATTTTATCAGTGTGGGGGGGGCAATTTTGGGGTATCTGCAATGGGGAATACCATCTGTACCCAAAGAAATAATTGTGGCATTTGAACAAGTACCAAAGTCTATTACTTTTAATTAAAAATAAATAAAACCTGTTATCTTAGTATGTAATTTTGCTCTCTCTTATACTTTATTTTTTCTTCCTTGGGGATATAATTTCTCTCTCATCACATTCAACTTAGATCAATGTATAGCAAGGAAACAATGTAAAGATTAATGTATTGACTTCTGTGGGGGGGCTGGAAGGAGGGAAGCAAGATTAGGGGAAAAATGCAAAATTCAAAAATAAATAAATTAATTAAATAATTTAAAAAATTCTGAGGTCCCATTTGAACTCAGGTTCTCTTGACTACAGGGCCTGTGCTTTATACACTCTGCTACCCAGCTGCCCCATTTTAACCAGATATTTCCAAACCTATTTCTCAATGTACCAATTGTCAGTACTCCTTTCCTCTTAGACTCTCCTTGACTTTCATTCCTCCCATATCAAGGAGGCAGCATAGAGTGCCAGGCAAGCATCAGCATTTGACATTTGGCTACAGAATTCAACTATCAGATCGTCTTTACATTTTTACCTCCTCTTGATGGGCTAATTATCAATACTATCTTTCCTTTTAAACCTTCCATCTTTTAGTTATGAGCTACTCATCAGTATGATATGATTGGCAATAGCTTAAAAATTTGGACATCAGCTTGCTATTCACCAGGCTATACAACTTTGTTACTAGTACATTCCATAGAGCTGGGACTCATTGGACACTGCTGGAACCACTATGTTTTCCACGATGCAAACCCCTCTCTCTTTCCAAACCTCTGAGCGTGACTTTCAACAAATTAAGAGAAGGGCAACTTTATAAATAAAGAGCAATGAATTCCCTGAGGACAAAATGAATCCCCCAGAAAGAAAATTAGAGATTTTTCCTTCCTTGTCATGTTGTATGGATGCATTATTGTTCAAGTCAATGTTATACTATACTAGCTGATCTATGAGGTCCCTGTCAATTCTGGATTTTGTTATTATGTGGCTATACATTATAATATTTTAAGTGATTTTGCTCATCCTAATGTAATGTAATACTAGAGTTCTTGAGAAGAAACAGAAAACAAAATCACTTATAATAATCCAACCATTTATTTACTTTGCTTTCAATTTTTTAATATTGGTGGCAAAATTGCTGAAAATCATCAATAATTCATGGTGGTTTCAATATATATGTTTAGATTTACTCTTTTGTGGTAAATAATTAATATTTATGTTTTCCTTCCATCAAGCAAATATACATTTTTCCCAAGCAGAATTTTTGTCTCTCAATTTAAAAACAAAACTTTAAAAGAAACAAAGGATTATTAAAATGTATAAACACATCTTTACTGACTTCTAAAAGACAATATCTCCAGTTATTTATTTGTTTGGTATTTGGTTAAAGGCCTTAAAGCATGACGAGCTAGGGGGTGAGAATTTTTCAGTTCTTTCTTCATATTTGCAGTTCCTTCTTTATATAGAAAATAAACAGGGCAAAGCGTATAAAATGATGAGATTGGTTTTAATTTAATTCAATCGAAATTTGTTTTACTGTGTGTGTGCAATCTAACACTCAGTTTGTTATTGGATAAGAGAGGGAAGTGGAATCTTTCCAATAATAGTTACCAGCTGAGTCTTTCTCTCACAAGATAGTAGTTTTGAAGATAAATGTTAGATACAATCACTAGTCTGAAATGACCATTCAAGATTTTGCAGCTGATCCACAGCCATTCCATTGTAAGAGAGCTTTTTTTTCCTGTGTGGATAGCACCCATCTTGAAAGGTAAGATAAAAAAGTCAAAAGGCCATCAGATTTGCTTTCAAAAGGACATTCATTTGAAAACCTATACTTTTACTTACTACCTCTCTCACTGTGGACAAGTAACTTGATCTCTCTATACATCAATTTTCTCATTTATTAAGTGATTGAGTTAAGTTAGTCTAAGAAGTTTATTCTTGTCCTAATTTTAAAATTTTATATCATTAAAAATTTAAATTAGAAGTATGACTTTAACTGTTATAATAATTGATATATAGTTTTAAATACATAGGTAAAATGAAAATAAATACATGTATAGTTTTCAAAGAAATCTGCTGACATGGTCTCATATATTAAAGCTTGTACTATTTGAAGCTATTATTTTTTTTGTTTGTTTGTTTGTTTTTTTAGGTTTTTTCAAGGCAAAAGGGGTTAAGTGGCTTGCCCAAGGCCACACAGCTAAGGTAATTATTAAGTGTCTGAGGCCAGATTTCAACTCAGGTACTCCTGACTCCAGGGCCGGTGCTCTATCCACTGCACCACCTAGCTGCCCCTATTTGAAGTTATTATTAATGTAAATTCTGGTGACTCAAATATTTCAAAAAGGAAGTACACAATTTGAATAATGCTTTTACTTCGGGGGATTCATTATTCACACTAATTGGGTCCAAGCCAACTTTTAGCTAAAAAAATAAAAATTTTCTCTTCTTTCTTCTTTTGGGTACCAAAAGATGTAATAAATTTGATTGCTAAATTATTTATGTTTGAGGAAGTATGAAGAATAGGAGTGAGACCATAAAAGTAGTGAAAGTCAAAAATCTTTATTTTTTATAAAGGACAAAATATAATCTTGAAACACTAGAACACAGCCTGAAAGGATGATAAAATTCTAGAATATATTGTAAAAAGGAATAGTAAGTGAACCTCTGAGAAAAGAAGCAGTGTTCACAAGGAGTTAATATAACTTCATCAAGAAAAATTATACCAAACTAAATTTGTTTCCTTTTCTTCCTTTCATGAGATTTATTAAACTGAAACACCCATTTATAGGTTGAGTGAAAAACAAATTTTAAATATAAATTTAAAAATAAATTTTCTGATTGGTCCTAGAGGAAAAAAATAAGAATTATGAGTAAAAGTTCAAAGGTATAAATCTGTAATTGAAGCATATCAATTTATATGCTTCAATATCAAATTGAATCATATCAATCAAGAAGAATATCCTTAGAGTGTACTATATGTCAGACGCTGTGCAAGCTGAATGGGCTTAGGATGTGAGGGATACATTTTACTGTAAATCTTGAATCAGAAATTACATGTTTGTTAATAAGCTTAGAATGCTGGAAGACTTATTCCCCCCACACACATGTATTTATCAAGATGAGTTTTGAAATTCTTCCCTTAAATATCGTTTGCTTATTGTATGTGGCTTAAATTAATATGTACATCAAAAATTTAGGGGATAAAATATTTTCTGAAAATATGATAAACCAACAAATTTTCTTAAACAGACTTTGATATATTTACTTCACTTTTACATAGGGAATTGTAGTGTAGCCGAATCCACAGAGACCCGTGCTCAAGTTTTGTGTATGATGCATATACCCTGGACAAGAAATTTAAACTGTCAGATTCTTAGTATCTCTTTGTGACTACTATCAGAAAAGGTATCTACCTTTTTTGCAAGGAAGAATTTTGTCATCTGGAGTTCATTTCACCAATCTAATCATCTTCCTAAACCTTTCCCCCTCTATATTCTGATTCTGGTTCTCAGTAGAATGTTTCAATTTTCATTTTCACCAGAAAGATAAATTGTCATTTTTTATTATTGATGTCTAGATATTATGCAAACTAAGAAGATGAAGATTTTTTCTTTAGTAGAAGACCTACTTCATTTTGTTTCCCTTTTAAAATCTTTATTGCATTTTTTTACTTTTATAACACCTACTTTTCTAAATGTATTTATTCCATCACTTTCCTTAGATATTTATTCCTTATAATTATCCTACCAAGAAGAAGGAAAGAGGTAAGTAAAGGGAAAGAGAAAGGGAAGGGAAATAAAAGGAAGGGGACAGTGAAGGGGAGAGAAGAGGGAAGGAGAGAGGAGGAGAAAAGATAGGAGAAGGAAAGAGGGAGAGGTGAAAGGAGAAGAGCAAGGGAAGACAGGAGAAGGAAAAAGAGAAGAGGAAAAAAGATGAAGGAAGTGGGGGGAAGATAAACTGTTTAGCAAAACTAACCAATACATTAACAGATTGTGAATATATATGTGACTCACTCCCATGATAACCCTCTTTGCACTCTGAATAAAAGTAAGGATTCTCATAAAATTATGTGAATTTTCAACAGTTAACCTTGGAGAATAGTTTTTCCCTCTAATATCTTCTTAGGAATCACAGAGCTTTTTTGCTCTTTTGTAGAATTATAGTAAGATCCTCTAAATGTCACCTAACTTGTGACTACTGGAGTTGACTATATAAAGAGATTAAAATCTGAATCTTTTCCAAAGTCAACATTGTTGGAAACTGCACTGGTGACATTCAATGAACTCTAATGCTTCAGCAGCACAATTCTTCCTCTTTAGTTAATAGAAAGATATTCATGGTTTTTTGTCACATTGTGCTGCCCTTCAGTTTTCTTATTCTCAACATTCATTTCTTGTCTTGGAATCATGACTAATTTCTAAAGAATGGGTTTTATAAGGGAGAGCTTATACACATTGTGCTTCTTCAAAACAATTTTTATATTTATAGCTCCCAGAAGGGTGTCAAATATGAGAAAAACAGTTAAAGAGGAATACTATATTCATAGAATATAATTAGCATGATTGTGACATTATGGAATAAGGGATAAAACTAAATTCCTCTGTTTCATGCATGTGCTATCCTGATTTTTCTATCAAAGAATGCTTTATGTAAGCCAACTTTAGCTGCTTCAATTGTCTCTGACATTCATTATTGCATTCATATATTCCTTTTTTCAGATGCAGGGGTGTGGCTTAATGGATGAGCCATGTTTTTGAATCAGGAGTTTTCTTTGTGAGTTCCAATCCAGTCTCAGACACTTAATAGTTTTATAAATCTTGGCAAGACACTTAACTCTGTTTGTCTCAGTTTCCTCATCTGTAAAATAAGGAGATTGAAAATCACTCCACTTTCTTTGCCAAAAAAGCATAATTTACAGTCATACTCAACTGAATTGACACAACTTTGTACTTTTCAGATGAAGTCATGCAATTCTTTTTTTTAACAACCAATTGCATATAAAGTTTTAACTAAGCTTCTCTATAATTGCATTTTTACAGTGGTTTAGTATTAAACTGATAAACCAATAAAGACACTTTTATATAAAATTGAGAAAATAATATTTATTAGAGGTCAATAAAATATCAAATGAATGAAATTTCACTTACATACAAGTTTTAACATGTTTTTCCACTACAAATTCCTTGGGATCTCTTAGACATGACTTTTTCCCTCTATAATTCATATCACCACACTCTTGATACTTGATACTCTGTCTTTAAACTCATTTCTTGTCTTGGAATTATAATTAATTTCTAAAGACTGGGTTTTAGAAGGGAGAGCACATTGTGTTTCTTCAAAACAATTTATATTTTTGTAGCTTCCAGAAGGGAGTCAAATATGAGAAAACAGTTAAAGAGGAATACTATATTCATAAAATATAATTAGTTATAGCTCAAAACCCTAAAGGCTCAATCTTCACTCATCATTAAAATTTCCTTTAAATCTCAGCAAAGAGAAATAGCATATTATGCTATACATTTTTTTAGCCACAGATCTTCCCTTTATTCTAATAGAAATAAAGATAAGTATCACCATAATTCATGTCTATTATTACTTAATTAGATTTTGTCAATTATCATGACTGACAAATATGATGTACTTTCCATTTGAATCTTTCTTAGGGTTGTGAATAGTTTGCAGTTTATCTTTTAATTACTTCTTGATCATATTCATTGACCATTTATTCATTGGAGACTATATTTTCCCTCTGATTAATTATTCCATAGCTGCTCATGAAGGTGGAAAATCATACCATTGCAAATTTATGGTCAATTTGGTTGCAGTGTGAAGTCAAGTCCTTTGTCAAATATCTAGCCCCCAAGTAAAACTGACAAGCATTACTGGTGCAATTTTGGTATACTGTGCTATGGCTTGTGTCCTTTAATGGAATTTTGTTATTGTTTTATCATTTATTGTTTCCCACATAATCACCCTAAATTTAGAACTCTATATAGCAAAATGAAAATGACCTCTAAAGGGATATAGAGTAGCATTCTTTCTCCAAATTGCAAAAGGGAAGACCAGGATATGAGAAAGGAAATCATATACACCTCTGAGTAATTTTTCTTGGAAACTTGAAATAAATAGGAATGCATGGTGACAGAAAAGTATAATTAATTGGAATCTCATCAATGCACAATGATATTGAAATGTCTCAGCATTTTAAACCATTATAGTGACTAGGTGACATTCTGAAATACTTTCAGTGATTACTGAAAGTCATTTCTAACCAATTTTAATATAAATATATCTATATATGTACATTATAAAACACACATATACATATGTTTATGTATGTGTAAATAATGTTTTGAAAGGTGAGGGCTAAGGAAATCTGAATGGATCATGTTTCCTAACATTTTCAATATTTACAGGTCATATAAATAGTATAGAAATGAAGCACATTTATATTCATTGCCAATATTATACACATATAATATATACATATGTAGATATAAGTGTCTCTGTGTGTATACACACATACTGCATATATATGATATACATGTATACATATGTATATATATGTATGTATAATATACACACACATATACATATACTTAGAATAATATTCCCACGAATTCAGGTTGTAAATTACTAGAAAAGGAGTTAGAGAAATAAAACCTTAGCAATTGTTTATGAAATTCTGGTGCATATATTTTTATTTATTATCTCCCCATGATCCATTAATTCTGCATGGCTTTTTAAATTAAAAAAATTAAAGAAATATTTATGAAGGGATTCTAGATATCAGAAACTGCTCTAAACACTGGAAATACACACACACACACACACACACACACACACATATATATGTATATGTATATATATATATATATATATATATATATGTAATGAAAGAAAGAAAGAAAGACGATTCTCCTTTCACAAAGTTTACTTTCAAAAAGGGGAAACAGCACAAAAAAAGAAATTAGAAAACTCTGTTTAAACTTCAAAGTTACTCAGGAAGGGAAAAATTAGAAAGTACTCCAGAAAGTCAAAGGTTTTGTTTGGTTATAAGTGAATATGGCAAATTTGAATCCTTTCTTAGATAGGATAGGTGAAGGAATTACCAGGTGAAGTATAGAGACAGTAGAACGGAGTCAGAAAAGTAGAATTCTAAAATAATAAGTTTGGAAAAATTTAGTATGGAGAAGAAATGTAGTTTTTTTTCCCTTAGTTTTAAGAAGATTTTTGTCTCCTAAATTATTGACCTAGTTTTCAAATAGCTAATGGTATATAATGCTAGAAGTAAAAAGTTTCAGATGACCCTATTTTGAATTTTTTTAAGTTCATTTTAATGGTTTATGCTTCTACACTCCTATTTATCCTACAAGCTAAAATGACAATTTAACTAACAGAAAAAAGGTGTCACCTAAACATTTTAAAGCTTTTACCAACTTTAGTAGACTATACATTTATTTTAGCAAGTTTTCACTTGAAATTGTGGAATATAAGTGCTTTTACTAATGATTTATTTTCTTCATAAAGAGGACTGGATATCTAGGAAGCATGAGATGCAAAATTATCTTTCATAATTTCTATAGTTGACATAAGCAAAATTTGGCATTATCATCCTCAACTAGTTGTATATGTTTTATACTTCTGGTAGCTAAAGTATATTTGATGAATTTAAAGCAGCTATCATTTACCATTCTTTGATTTCAGTAATTTTTACACTTAAATATGTATGAAATATCCTTGGACAAAAACATAAAAGTTCATATGTGAATGTCTTCTCCAGACAAATTGTTTCCTCCACAGATTTAGAATCTAAAGGAAATCACATTGAAAGCAGATGAAAGCATTTTTAAGCTCAGTCTTGGCCTACATTAACTCTTTTATACATATTGAACATTCTGCATTTTCTACAGTACTAGATGAAATGATAAGCAAGGGATATTCTAGAACAATATAGACAGAAAAAATTTCATTTCCTTATTGCCTTATCTACATTAAGGTATTATACCAAGTGACTTGTTTTCAAATTTCTTAAGGGAAAATGAGTAATTCAGCTCAGCTAATTTTTTCTCCCCAATTATCTAGGAAGCCTTCTTTAAGACTTTTATCCCATGAATAGACAAAGTTATATAATAACATATTCAGTAAAATAATCTATTTTTATAATTTATATCATGTTAAAATATTTCCTGTCCAATCCTAAAAATTAATAAATGAATAATATTAAAAGTAAGATACTAATCCAAAATTCCCGGTGCAACTCTACTCATTATCTGATGTGAGGGTTTTTATTTACAAAAATTATCAAAAATGTCATTGATTGATAATTTGCCATGAGAAAATTTAAGGGGACTTGAAAATCGAAGAGAAATGATGTCAGTGTTGTAAAATACAAGTCAAAATAATCACCAATAGCATTCATTTGCTAGGAGCAACACAGAAAATATCCTTGTATGAAAAAGACAGATATTAGATGAGTCATATTTTCCTAAATGACACATTTCATGATGACAAGAGGTATAATTTGTTAATAATGCCCATCATGAAAGAATTTTGGGGAATAACTGACACTCATTCTCCTTTCCAACTAGAAATGTTTTTTTTGGAAATGGGAAAAAAGATGCTTTTTAACTGAATTATCATTAAAGGGAAAGAAAGTTATAATGAAATGGAAAAATATGGGCATTCATTAAATATCTAACTCAGTAAGAAATAAAACATTCAGATCCATTCAAAAGAATAAGGTAAATTGAAACATTTGTGCAAAAGATTCCAAAACATTCTTATAAAGATAATCAGGTTGGGTTTCTAACTGATACAGGTTCTATTGCTAATTATACCTCTAGGAAGATTCCAAAGGTAAAAAATCTGGAACTCATTTTGCAGCTCTGCCATTCAAGTATGAAATCAACTGAAGATGAGGGTACACTTCAAATAAATTCTAAAATTATGTGATTATTGAAGGAGTAGCCTTGTCTACAACTTTTTTATCACATGAATTTTGTTCCTTCTTGTTCTCTCTCTCTCTCTCTCTCTCTCTCTCTCTCTCTCTCTCTCTGTCTCTGTCTCTGTCTCTCTTTCTCCTCTGCTCTCTTTTCTTGTCTCTTTGCTCATCCTGTCTTCCCTTAAAAAGGATCTATTTTATATATTTTGTGTTTATATTGATTTCCCCAAAGAGAATATAAAATCTTGAAGCTCATAAATATTTATTTATTTTTTGTCTTTAAAAAAGTATTCAGTGACTTCCATACATGTCCATAGGTCATTTATACATTGCAAGCACATAATTAACACTAAAAATCTTCTTAAATGAATAAGTGAAAAGTTCCAATGTGTATGCTGTCTTTGATCCATTATAGTAATGCAATTAAAATGTATTTTTGTCCTACAATTCAAGTAGTAAGTAGATACTGCATTTTTCTCTTCACAGATGTCAAATCCTGAAATGCTTTCAGTGAAGTACTAGTTTAAATGGTTGAATGACAAAAGCATGGAAGATGGTAAGAAACTACATTTTGGGTTTCAGAACTTCAATTTTTATATCTATCATACTTTTGAAGAAATAATTATCTGTAAGAAAAGAGTTTCTGTATAAAATATTGCTAAGCATAGTCTCCTTCCTATCTTGGTATTTGCTCAAAGATAAATATCTATTTGCAGCATCATAATTATGCTGTAAAGTAAATTCCCCAACTGTACTTAAGGCTAAACCATTTTGATGAGCTAGTGATAAAACCTTAAGTAAAAATACATAATTAAAGTAATACTGAGAATATGAAAAAGATATATTTGAACATCTCCATGCACACGATTAAACACTACTTCTGTATCACGATTAATAGCCTTATGATATCCCAACAGAAAATGTAAATTCCTTCTCTTGGAGGAAATGAGAGAATTAGATCATAGAAGCAGGATTTATTGATGATGCACGGAAATCAATTTCTTTAAAAGACATTTTAAGGACATAAACAAGCATTGTGGTTACCAGGGGCAAAATTAAACATAAAAACAGA
Source organism: Macrotis lagotis (assembly GCF_037893015.1). Taxonomy (NCBI): domain Eukaryota; kingdom Metazoa; phylum Chordata; class Mammalia; order Peramelemorphia; family Peramelidae; genus Macrotis; species Macrotis lagotis. Next base: position 84,008,754 of record NC_133659.1, read on the forward strand.
TTGCCTCTGAGGCAGAACAAAATCGTTTCTTGCGGTGAACAATATTGCAGAGTCGCAGCATGAGTTCTCAATCCTATTTCAGTAAGGAGACTATGAGAAAGGAAAAACCCTCATAAGTAAAATCTAAAATATTTGACCTTAAAGAGTGGTTTAGAAGTAAAGGAACTCAAATCACTGTTACTTTTTTTTGAAAATGAATCTGAATCACAAGTCTTTCCTTGATTAATGTCCTACTTTATTTTTTTTTTAATTAAAAAGATCAACATTGTCATAATGAGAATTGAATGCAAAAGTTCCTGTTCCATTTTTTCACAGTCTCAGAGAGTTGGCTCTGTATAAATTTGAAATCTTCGTTTTTCAAAGGAGGAAACCATTTCATTTTATATGTTCTTCTTTTGCATGACAAAGCATTCTTGTACATTTCTACACTGCCTTAAAATTTATAAACATATTTTTTTCATTTCCCACTATATATGGTTGTATAATTTCTCCCTCAACTCTCTTGCTATGATGTAGCCAACTCAAAAGAATGGGTGAATAATATTTCCTAAGTCAGGGAGAAGTGATAGCATATGGCTGAACCAGTACATGAGTGATTTGGACAGCACCAGAGCCCCATGGAGTGCTTCATTTGGAAGCATTTAGTCAACCAACAACATAATCAGCCCTGGGTCTGGAAAATGGTCCCCTTTCAAATAGGAGTTTTTCACTATCCAGCACATTCCTTTATTGTGTCACCTGAATGGCTTTACTTTTTTTCCCCTAGCTTCATAATAGCAGCTTTTCCAGCTCTTAGATAATGAAAAAAAAAGGAGAGGAATAGCAATATACAGGAGGGAAAACAGGTGAATACACAGAATCATCATGAAACTTCACACTGTGATATATTGTCTCTGATGCTGTATAGCAGATGTACTATATTTAGTTTTAATATCTTGGAAACAGCATGAATTCAGAATTGTGCATTCGTCAGTCCCCATGGGAAACTATTTCATTTTCCCTAATTTTCTCTTTTCATGGTTACCTCAGAAGTATTCTTCCTTTTTATCTCTCACTCTCCTTTTGACACGGGTTTCCTATTGATGCTGGAAAGGTTCCACTAAAACCTTTTGGAGAATAGCACATTGATAAGTATTTTTTTCCTTTTTATGCAAATATCCTGTTTAAAGTTCTTTAGAAGATGAATGGTAAAAAAAGTCTCTATGTTTTCAATGTTTGATGTGTACAAAATGCTTTAGGATCAAGGTTTATTCCATATTGACTGAAAGAAATTATATTAAAGTTTTATTTTATTCTGTTGTACCCTAGAACAATTGCTCATTTTGTAGTCAATATTCATCAGAGTCAAAAGCCTATTTCTGCCATGTAATGCTTGATTCACTTTACCTTAGGCAAGTGACTTAACCTCTTGGGGACGCATCTATAAAATGAGAGTGTTGGATAAAGTCATTTTTCTTCAATTTTGTGTTTTTTTTCTTTTTCACTTATTCCTTCAAAGTATTTTTTTTTTTGCTTATTTTGTTTTAGTTAGATTGTTTGGACTTAGAGTATTGATAACCATACTCAGAATAAAAAAAAAGGACTAGATTCACTTTTTGTCTCTGATATGTATAGGTTGCATGATTTTAGTAAAGTCACAACTTTGCAGTAAATAGGAAATTTTATGTGGTCCTAAGGTACAGAACAAAAGTAAAATCAGAATTATTAGAGTGCCAACTTAGTGAGGGTACTTCAACTAAGTAAAACATCCATCAGGCAATAAATAAACAAACAAATATATAGTTAGATAAATTAATGAGTAACTGAATGAACAATGAATACATTGATAAACAATGATATTTCTCAGTTCACAAATTATAGTAGATCAAAGTATGTGAAAATAATTTTTTAAAATAAAAATATTTTATATTCATTTCATTTTCAATTATGTTGCCCAGAATTATGTCTCATATAGAATAAGAGGAAAAAAATTCAAAAACCATAATCAACACATCAACTATGTCCATAATTGAGTGCCTATTAGTTTTAGTTTTTAGTTATCCAAACTTTAAATTATTTAAATTATCAAAATTTAAAATTATATAGGACATTTATGACACGTTGATTATATCATACCATGTCATATACCCCTTCCAAAGGAAAAAAAAGAGGAAGGCATATTTTCTCATCTCTTCTTTGGGATCAACAAAGATCATTATAATATTTCATCATTCTGGTTTCTGTGTGTGTGTGTGTGTGTGTGTGTGTGTGTGTGTGTGTGTGTGTGTCAGTGTGGGTGTGGGTATGGGTGAATGACAGTTTTCCAGAGATGAACCACTAATTACTAAAAACCATTTGAAAAGAACTTCAAACTCATTAAAAAATAAATGAGATTCACATTAACATAAATTTTTAGCACTACTCACAAATTTTCAGGTAATATTTATTTAATAACCTCATGTTAAATTGTTGAATTTATTATAGAGTGCTAGACTAATCAAGGGTATAGGGGAGATGCTGACTTATATTAAGAAGAATTCATCAGAATGGGAACTTGAGTTAAATCACATAAATTTTAATATTTCCCCCTAGAACCCAGTGGGATAGATAGAAACTACATATCTGATTGAACCATGTAAATAGGTGTTGAGATAAGCTTCCAAAGATCAGTTTGGGGCTACATACAAGAATCTACATAATTTGTAAATATGTAAAAACGTAAAATGAGTAAATTTTGGGAGAAAAGCTAATATTCATTAATGGGATAAATAAAAATTTCCTAATAAAGGTGATACCTGAATTGAATTAAATCTGTAAACAAGTCTGAAACAGAGAAGGAAAGAGAGTTCTGCAATGAGAAAGTTATGTATATGTATATATATATATATATATATATATATGCATATATATATATATATATATATATAATGTTCTACCATTCGTAACATTTATGAGGATCATTTTTTTGTGGATTGCTTAGCAGAATCCTGCTTTCAAACTTCCAGAACAAGTGATTTTTGGTTTGTTAGTTGGTGGATATTAAAAAATATTCTGTGACAATTATTATTTCTTTCTCTGAGATTAATGCCTTTATGGAATTTTTCTCTTAGTTTTGCAAATTGCTTTCATCCTTATGGAATGTCTTTCAATCTTTGCTAAATTCTATTTTGTGGTTGTACTACGATTTCTTCTTTTCTTTAAATTATCACTTTAAAATTTATCTACTTTTTATGGCAAATATATTTAAAAAGTAAAAATCAATAAAAATATAATAAGCAATAAATTAGATGTGTTTATGTTCCAGTGATTACTTTTAGAATTGGACAGGGAATGAAATTGATTAAATTCTGGAATGTCTTGATATATTAAGAGTATCAAGTAAAAGGTTCATTGTTGTATTGATTATCTTATTCTCTTATAATTAACTATTTTCTTATCATATTCAAATTCTGTCTTTAAGATTGTCAAAAGATCCTCACCTACTTTTAGTGGGTTTTTGTTTTATTTTTCATCACTAATTAATCTTTTAAATGACTTTATTTTCCATTTACCTTCTGTGTTAATCTTAATGTATTCATTTATTTATTATAAATGAAAATATATGCATAACCTATCTTCAATAAGGCATATACGTACATTTTCATTAGTTTTTGAATTTATGAAAATATATATAAATAATAGTTGGATTTAAAATGTTTTAATTGTTAACCACTCATTCTCTAATTCAGTGATATAATCTTATAGTGTTTGTAGTTGTTCTACTCATGACTTGTTTTTAAACAGATTTAATTTGTGTTTGAGGTTGAACAATTTCTTCATATCTTCATTCTTTTATATCATTCCATTTTTAATTCCATTTTATTTGTTGAAAATTATGTACAATTTAATCCAAATTTGAAATTTTTCCTTTATTATTATTGGAATTCAAGACACTATTCTGATGTTTCAAAATGAATTTTTTTTTTAGGTTTTTGTAAGGCAAACAGGGTTAAGTGGCTTGCCCAAGGCCACACAGTTAGGAAATTATTAAGTGTCTGAGAATGGATTTGAACCCATGTACTCCTGACTCCAGGACCAGTGCTTTATCCATTACGTCACCTAGCCGCCCATAAAATGAATTATTTTTCAAAGCTTTCAGGCTGCTCTCGTTGTCATTGAAATTTTGTTTTTCACTGACAATATGAAATTATATATCATTTTTAGGATTTCTTTTCACTAATGTCCTGAGTATTCTGTTCTCTTATTTTAATCTAGTGTTTTATTTTTCCCAATTATATATTAACAATATTTTCAACTATCAAATTCTCTCCCTCTATCCACACAACCTTCATTGAAGAAGTCAAGCAATGTGATATAGTTATACATGTGAAGTCATGCATAACATTTCCATATTAATCATCTTATAAAAGAAAACATGGACAAGATGCAAAGTCAAATAGCATAAAGAAAGTGTTAGGGGAGGAGCCAAGATGGCAACAAGAATGGATGGTATCTTAGGCACTCTCTCATAAATCTTCGAAACTAAGGACTCTAAATTTTCGAGAGACAGAACCCACAAAGGGACCCAGTGAGGCAGTTCTCCTACTCAAGGTAACCTGGAAAAGAGCAGAAAGGCTCTGCTCCCTGGGGTCGGAGGGGTGGCCTGCCAGAAGCCAAAGAACATTAGCCTCCCAGAGGCAGCCCCAGGTCGCTGGGAGTCTCAGCTCACAGCAGCGTGGGAGTCTCCTGAGCTGCACCCCAGGGAGCACCGGCACAAAGTGGGGGAAATGGAGGGGGGGACCTCTGCCAGAGCGAGCACTGAAGTCCAACCCTCAGGGCACACAGCAAGCAGTGTGGCCAAGGCAGTCCCCATCCAGGAAACATAAGCAGGTTGAGCTGGCAAGCAGGAGCCCCCAGGGCATGAGCCCATTGAGCTGAGGGAGGGGAGTGAAGAGTGACTGCAGAGCTCTGTCCTCTGCCTCTGGAACAGGAACACATTCAGATCCTGATCGCATTCTAGACCCCCCCCATAGAACAGCAGGGGCCCCCCACAACTCAGCCCATTAGCAGAGGGGGTCGCTTATGGTCATTCACAGACCAAGAAGGAAGACACAGCCTCACACACTGAAACCCCTGTGGGAGTGTCCCAAAAGCTCAGGAAGCACCCCCAAAACAGGCTTAGGCTGGGAAAATGAGCAAGCAGAGAGAAAAAAGAGGAACACCATTGAGAAATAAATTATCTATGATCCCAAGAAGTATCAGTATATTCAGTCTGAAGATGAGGAAACACAAGCTCCTGCATCTTAAAAAAAAAAAAAAAAAACAAAAACAGAAATTGGGCTCAGGCTATGACGGAGCTCAAAAAAGACTTTGAAAATCAAATGAGGGAGTTAGAAGAAAAACTGGGGAAAGAAATGAGAGAGATGCAGGAAAAACATAAAAATGAAGTCTGCAGCCTAGTCAAGGATATTCAAAAAAATGCTGAAGAAAATAGCATGCTAAAAACCAGCTTAGGTCAAATGGATAAAACAGTTCAAAAAGTTATTGAGGAGAAGAATGCTTTAAAAAGCAAAACTGGCCAGATGGAAAAAGAGATAAGAAAACTCTCTGAGGAAAACAAATCCTTCAGACAAAGAATAGAACTCAGGGAGATTGATGAATTTATGAGAAATAGGACTCATTACTTCAAAACCAAAAAAAAAGAAAAATTAGAAGAAAATGTGAAACATCTCATTGAAAAAACAATTGATATGGAAAACAGACTTAGGAAAGATAATTTAAAAATTATTGGAATACCTGAAAGTCATGATCAGGAAAAGAGCCTTGACATCATTTTCAAAGAATTACTACAGGAAAATTGCCCTGATATCCTGGAAGCAGAGGGCAAAATAAAAATGGAGAGAATCCACCAATCCCCCTGAGAAAGAGATCCCAAAACACCAACCCCTAGGAATATTATAGCCAAGTTCCAGAAATCCCAAGTCAAAGAGAAAATATTACAAGTAGCCAGAAGGACACAATGCAAATATCGTGGAGCTGCAGTCAGGATCACACAGGACTTAGCAGCAACTACATTGGAAGCTCTTAGGGCTTGGAATATAATATACTGGAAGACAAAAGAGCTTGGAATGCAACTGAGAATCAACTACCCAGCAAAACCGAACATCCTCTTCCTGGGAAAAAGATGGACTTTCAATGAAGCAGGGAAATTTCAAATGTTCTTGTTGGAATGGCCAGAGCTGAACAGAACGTTTGATCTTCAGATACAGGACTCAGGTGAAGCATAGAGATTGGAGGAGAAGGGGAAAATATGAGGGACTTAATGGGGATGAATTGAATGTATTCATGCATAGAAAAATGGCACTGATAATGCTCATATGAACCTCAGCTAATAGAGCAGGTAGAGGGAGCTTTCATAATTGAGCACAGGAGAAAGCTGAATTTGAAGATAAAATATTGTGTAAAAATGAATTCAAAAGAAAAAAAGGGAAACATAATGGGAGAAAGAAAAAGCAGAGGGGGAAAACGGCCAAGATATTTCATATAATAAAATTTTTCTTTATTACAATGAGCTATTGCAATGATAAGGAAGGGGGGAAGACAAGGGGAAATGAGGGAATCTTTGCTTTCATCAGAGGTGGCTAGGAGAGGAAACAGCATATATACTCAATGGGGTATAGACATCTGGAGTAAGAAGCAGGGGGGAGCAGAGGGAAGGGGTGGGGATGTGAATGATGGACGAGAGGATGGACCATGGGGGGAGAGTGGTCAGATATAACACATTTTCTTTTTTACTTCTTGCAAGGGGCTGGGATTGGATGGCCTGTCTGGGAACATAGGGTCAGGGGGGATGCTGGGCCTAAGGGGTGATAGGGGTGGCTCTTGGCCCCAGGACCAGGGATCTGTCTGCTGCGCCACTCAGCCACCCTACAGCAGAGTCAGAGTGAAAGGAGAGAGAAAATATAGTACATGGTAGTGGAGAAATACAAAAGGAGGGAGCTGCAATCAGCAATGGCAAGGGTGGAAAAATATGGAAGTAACTTTTGGGATGGAATTACCATAAAGAATGTGATCCACCCACGACAGAGTTGTTGGTGTTGGAACAAAGACTGAAGCACAGTTTCTGTTATTATTATTTGGGGAGGGTGCAGGGCAAAGGGGGCTGGGTGATCTGCCTGGGGTCACATAGCAGGGTGATCTTTGGGTGTCTGAGGCCAGATTTGGACCAGGGTGATCCTGGCTCGAGAGCCAATGCTCTGTTCGCCACCCAGCCACCCCTACTATTATTACTATTTTATTTTGGGTCTTTTTTTCCTTTTTTTTTGCAGGGCAGTGGGGTTGGGGTGGCTTGCATGTCACACGGCTGGGTGATTGTTGGGTTATGGGGTTGGATATGGGCTCAGGTACTCCTGGCTCCAGTGCTGGTGCTCCATCCATTGCGCCACCTGGCCATACCTACAATTATTATTATTATTATTTTTAATTTTAATTTTTTCCCTTTATTACTCAAGCAAGTCTCTATTTTTGGGGGAGGGGTATTTTATTTACTCTTAAACAAGAATATTTTATTAATGTATAAAAACATTATTTGTACAAAATGAGAATAAATAAATATTAAATATTAAAAAAAGAAAGTTTTAAAAGTATGCTTCTATCTATAAGCAAATTCCATTAGTTGCTTCTCTGGATATAGAATTTTTCATTATAAATCATTCAGGTTTTGTCTTGGATCAATGTATATCTATGAAAATAATAGGTCATCTATCATTTTGCATCTGTTTATGCAAGTCATTAAAGATTTTTCTGAATACATTCTATTCATCAATTCTTATAGCATAGAAGGATTCCATCATAATCATATATCACAACTTGTTCAGTCATTCCTCAAGTTTTTTGATATTTTATTATTCCAATTGCTTGTTATAAAAGTTTTTCAACATTCCTCCACTTGCATATATAAGTTATACACATTTTTCTACCACCCTCCCTTCTCACTCCCAACCCCTCAATAGCAAACATCTTGACAAATATGTAAATGCATATTAATCATTATGTGTATGAGGAATTAAGACTAAGGGGAAAAGAAAGAAAACCTGGAATAGGAAGGGAAAAACAAAAGAAGAGGTTTTTAAAAAGGGGACATAGTATCCATTCAGACTTTTTTTTGATGTGTTTTTTTTTCCTCTTCTGAATGTAGATGGTGCTGTCCATAATAGGTTTTCCAGGGTTATCTTAGATCACTGAACTGCTGAAAGAATTTGTATTCATCAGAGTTGATCATTTCACAATGTTGTTATTAATGTGCACAATATTTTCCTGGTTTTGCTCCCTTTTTTTCATCATCAGTTCATGTAATTATTTCTAAGCTTCTCTAGTAATGCCATACATGGTAGAACTCCATAACATTCATATGCCATAACTTATTCAGTCATTCCCCAAAAGATAGACATTCCCTCAATTTACAATTCTTTGCCTACAACAAGAAGAGTTGCCATTAATATTTTGGAATACATGGGACTTTTCTCCTATTTTATGGTTTCTTTTGAATATAGGCCTAATAGTGGCATTTGTCTTTCAAAGGATAAGATCAGTTTTATTGTTCTTTGGGCTTAGTTCCATATTGCTCTTCAGAATGGTTGAATTAGTTCACAACTCCACCAACGGTGCATTAATGTTCCAATCTTCCTACAACCTCTCCAACATTAATCATTTAACATTTTTGCCATAATAGTCAATCTGACAGGTATGAGATAGTACCTCAAAGATTTTTAATTTGCATTTCTCTAATCAAAATGATTTGAACCATTTTTTTCATATGACAAATGAGTAGTGTTAATTTTGTCATTTGAAAATTGCATGTTCATATCCTTTGAGCAGTTATGAATCAGGGAATGTCTTAAAACCTTATAAATTTGATTCAGTTCTCTATGTATTTTTGAAATGAGACCTTTATCAGAAACTTTAGCTGTGAAAATTATTTCCCAGTTTTGTTTTCTTTTTTAATCTTGATTGCATGAGTTTTATTAGTAAAAAACCTTTTTTAAATTTAATACAGTCACAAATCATTCATTTTTCCATTTATAATGTACTCTGTTTCTTGTTTGTTCATAAATTTTCCCCCTTTCCATAGATCCAAAAAATAGACTATTTCTTGAACTGTTAATTTGTCTAAAGTATTCTCATTTATGTTTAAATCCTGCACCCATTTTGACCTTATTTTGGAATAGGGTGTGTGAAGTTAGTCTATGCCTAGTTTCTGCCATACTATTTCCCAGCTTTTCCCAGCTAATTTTGATAAATAGGGTGTTCCTATCATCAAAGATAATGTCTTTGGGTTTGTCAAACAATGGATTGCTATAGTCCTTTTCTACTGTTTCTTTTGTACATATTCTTATCCACTGGTACATTACTCTATTTCTTAACTACTACCAGGAAGTTTTGATGACTGACACATTACAGTATAGTTTTAGATAGGATACAGCTAGGCACCTATGCATTTTTTTCTTCAATGCCCGTGACTTTTTGATGCTCCAGATTATTTTTTTCTATTTTTTCCAACTCTGCAAAATAGATTTTTTGGTAATTTGACTGGCGTGACACTGAATAAGTAATTGAATTTGGATTTTAATTATATTAGTTTGGTCTAACTATGAGCAATTTTTCCAATTGTTTTACCAATTACTTAAATCTGACTTTATCTGTGTGAAAAGTATTTTGAAATTTGTTCATAGAGTTTCTGGATTTTTTTCGGGAGATAGATTCCCAAATATTTAATGTTGTTTGCAGTCATTTTAAATGGAATTTCTCTTTCTATCTCTTGCTCTTGGGGTTTGTTGTTCATATATAGAAATGTTGATAATTTATGTGAGTTTATTTTATATCTTGCTATTTTGCTTAAATTGGTAATTACTTCAATTAGTTACCAATGTTACCATCCTATCATCTGCAAAGAGTGAAAGTTTTGTTTCCTCATTGCAATTTTAATTCCTTCAATTTCTTTTTCTTCTTTTATTGCTAAAACTAAAGTTTCTAATACTATATTGAAAAGTAATGATGATTATGGGCATCCTTGTGTCACCCTGATCTTATTGGAAATCCATCCAGCTTATCTCTATTACATATAATGCTAATTGAAGGTTTTAGATATTTTCTGCTTATTATTTCAAGAAAAATTTCATTTTTTTCCTATTTTAATGGGAATGATTGTTGTATGTTGCCAAATGCTTTTTCAGTATCCTATTATAGTACTTATATGATTTCTGTTGGTATTGTTATGTATATGTTCAATTATGTTGAGTTTTTCCCTAATATTGAGCTATCTATTCCTATAAATCTTACCTAATCATGGTCTTTTATTCTGGTAATATCAAGCTACAATCTCTCTGCTAAAATTTTGTTTAAGATTGTTGCATCAATGTTCTTTAGGTGGGGGGAGGGGGAGGGAAGCAAGATTGAGGGGAAAATGTAAAACTCAAATAATATCTTTAATAAAAAATATATTTAAATTAAAAACAAGACTGTTTACCCACTAGAAATCAACAAACTTGATTTATGATTTTCCTGAATGTCTGGACTTAAGAAACTGATGGAAAAACATTTTAATAATTCAGATTAAACTTGAAAAAAAGATTGTTGCATCAATGTTCTTTAGGAAGATTGTCTATAATTTTCTTCATTTGATTTGGCTCTTCTTAGTTTAGGTATCAGCACCATATTGGTCTCATAAGAAGAATTTGACAAAACTCCTTATTCCACTCTTTTAAAAATAATTTATATAGAATTGGAATTAATTGTTTCTTAAGTGTTTGGTAGAATTCATTTATAAATACATTTGGACCTGGAGACTTTTTCTTAGGGATTTTATTGATACTTTCTTCAATTTCTTTTTCTGAAAAAGGATTATTAAAGTATTTTATTTCCTCTTAAGTAATCTGGATAGTTTATATTTTTGTAAATATTCATTTATTTCCCTCAGGTTGTTTAAATTTATTGACATTCAGTTGGACAAACTAGCTCCAAATTATCTCTTTAATTGTCTCCTCATTGGTGGTGAGTTCACTCGTTTGATTTTTGATATTGGTGATTTGATATTCTTTTTTAATCCCATTATCCAAAGATTTATCTATTTAATTAGTTTTTTCATAAAGTCAACTCATAATTTTATTTATTAGATCAATGCTTTTCTTGTATTCAATTTTATTGAACTCTCTTTTGATTTTCAAAATTTCTAATTTGGCATTTTATTGGGAATCTTTAATTTGTTATTTCTAGATATTTATTTGTATGAGTCATACATTAATGTCCTCTTTTTCTATTTTATTCCTTTAAGTTTCTAGAGATATGCAATTTCCCCTAAAACTACTTTAGTTGCAACCTATAAATTTTGGTATAATGTTTCATTGTTCTCAATTTCTTAGAAGAAATTGTTGATTATATCTATGATTATTTTTGATCATTCATTCTTAAAAATTAAATAATTTAGTTTCAAATTAATTATTTTTATCTTTCATGGTCCTTTATTACATGTAATTTTATTATATTATTATGTAAAAACCAAGTATTTATTAATTTTGTCTTTCTACATTTAATTGTAAGGTTTTTATGTCCTAAATCATGATCAATTTGGATATAGATTCCATACACTACACAGAAAAAGGTATATTTTTTCTATTCCCATTCATATTTCTTTAGAGGTCTATCACATCTAAGTTTTCTAAGATTTTATTCACTTTCTTAACTTCCTTCTTATTTATTTTGTGGTTGAATTTATATTAGTCTGAGAGAGAGAGAGAGGCAGTCATTTTTCAAATGATAGGTATCCTCTCAATTTCCAATTTATTACCACAAGAAAACAGCTACTATAAATATTTTATACATATTTTTCTTTCTTTTACAAATCTCTTTTGTGATACAGACCTAGTAAAGATATGGATAGTTCAAGGGTATGCACAGTTTTATAGGCCTTGGAGCATAATTCCAAATTGCTCCACATAACTAATAAATCACTTCATAACTCCACTAATAGTATATTTGTGATTCAATTTTTCTACATCCCATCCAAAATTTGTTCTTTTCCTTTTCTCTCCTATTAGTCAATCTAAGACAGTTTTGATTATTTCATCTGAAAATTGAATGTTTATGCTTTATATCAATAATCATTTGGGAAGGGATCTGATTTTTATTAATTTGACTTATTTCTTACATAATTGAGAAATAAACCATTGATTGGAAAAAATACTTCAAAATTTTTTTCATGAATATTATTGCTAACTGTATTTCCCTGCATCTTTTTCTTGTGCCTCCTCCCATTCTTGTTATTTTCTCACTGTCTTCACTAGGTATCATTGAAAGCCTGTTTTGCTTTTGACTACCCCAATTTGCACACCCATTGGGCACATCCTTATTACCTTAATCCCTTTGCCTTCTACTTTCATGTAGGTATGATAAATTTCTATGCTCAATTAAATGTGTATGTTCTTCCCTCTTTGAACCATTCCTGATAAGAGTAAGATTCAAGTATTTCCTACCACTTCCCTACTCTTCTACTGCACTATAAAGTCATTTTGCCTCTTTTATTTCAAATTATTTATTCTACTCCCTTCCTTTTCTCCCAGGACATTCATTTCTATTTTGAAAAATCTTAATTTTATTTGTATTTATATATCATCCCATCAGATGTCCATCAGTTGAGGATTGGCCAAACAAATTAAGACATATAAATATGATGGAGTACTATTCTATAATATGACCTGACAGACATCAAAAAATCCTGAACTATATGAACTGATGCTGAATGAACTGAATTGAATTAGGAAAACATTGTACATATTACCTGTAACATTATGTGATGATCAAGCATGATAGACTTAACTCTTCTCATCAGTTCAGTGACCAAGGACAATTCCAAAAGACATGATGAAAAATGACATCCCCATGGAGAGGAAAAAAAAAAAAATATATATATATATATATATATATATATGTATATATGAAACAAGACTTTGAAATCTGAATACAGACCAAACCATATTTTTTGCATTTTTTGAAATTTGTTTTATATTTTTTATTATTCCTGATTCTTCTTTCACAACATGACCAATATGAAAATTTGTTAAATATGAATATACATGTATAACCTATACCAGATTACTCACTCTCATGGGGAAGCAGGGAGAAAAGGTGGATCTTAAAAGCTTACAGAAAAATGAATGTTGAAAACTATCTTTGCATGTAATTGAAAAATATTTTAAATTGTCTTTTAAAGAGAGGTCATTTTAGGGGCAGCTAGGTGGCACAGTAGATAGAGCACAGGCCCTAGAGTCAGGAGTACCTGAGTTCAAATCCAGCCTCAGACACTTAATAATTACCTGTGGCCTTGGGCAAACAACTTAACTCCATTGCCTTGCAAAAAACCTAAAAAAAAAAAAAGAGGTCATTCTAAAAAAAATTCTCATGCCATTATATGCAACTCAAGCCTGTGTCTGCTGTCTCTACATACTCCTAACTACCCTAAAAATGAGAAATTTTATTATGAGTTACAATTATCATCTTCCCATGTAGTAATATAAACAATTTAACCTTATTAAGTCCCTTATGATTTACCTTTCTCATTTACCTTATTATGTTTCTTCATTTTTGTATTTGAATGTCAGATTTTCTACTTAACTCTGGTCTTTCTATCCAGAACACTTGAAAGTCCTTGATTTTATTGATTGTCAATTTTTCACCTGAAGGATTATATAATTTGCCGAGTAGATGATTCTTGGTTGCAGGCCTAGCTACTGTGACTTCTGTAATATTATATTCTAAGTCCTTTTTAAAAAATATTTTTATTGTATTTGGGGGAGGGAGGAGGGAAGCAACCATATTGCTTTCTTTTTTTGTTTGCTTTGTCAAGACAATGGGGTTAAGTGACTTGCCCAAGGTCACACAATTAGGCAATTATTAAGTGCCTGAGGTCGACTTTGAACTCAGGTCCTCCTGATTCCAGGGCTGGTGCTCTATCCACTGTACCACCTAGATGCCCCTATTCTAAGTCCTTTGATCTTTTAAATTAAAAGCTGATAAAATATTGTGTCATTCTGACTGTGGCTTAATGATCCTTGAATTGTTTCTTTCTGTCTGCTTACAATATTTTCTCATTGACCTGGGATCTCTGGAATTTGGCAATAATATATCTTTGTCTGTGAATCTTTGGAGAAGACAAGTACATATTTTCATCTCTATTTTACTCTCTGTTTCTAGGATATCAGAACCTTTCCCTTGTTAATATCTTAAAGATGATGTCTAAGCTTTTTTCCCATGGTTTTCAGAAAGTCCAATAACATTTAGTGGTAGACTTCAACCTCCATCTCTCAGAATTAAATAGATCTAAGCACAAAATAGACAAGAATTTCAGAAGGTGGATAGAATTTTAGAAAAACTTAGATATGATAGACCTCTTGGGAAAATTGAATGAGCATAAAAAAGAATATACCTTCTTCTCTATTGTACATGACAACTACACAAAAATTGAACAGGTATTAGTGCATAAAGACCTCACAATTAAATGAAGAAAAGGAAAAGATATAAATGCAACTTTTAAGATCATGATGCAATGAAAATTACATGTAATAAATAGCAATGGAAAAATAAACTAAAAAGTATTTGAAAACTTAATAACATAATTTTAATGGATCCATGGATCAAACAGCAAATAATAGAAATATCCACTAATTTCATGCAAGATAATAACAATGATGAGATATCATACCAAGTTTGTGAGATGCAGCCAAAGTAGATATTAGGGGAAATTTTATGCCTCTAAATGTTTCCCTGAATAAAATACAGAAAGAAGAAATTGAATTGGGAATTCAACTAAAAAAGAAAAAGAACAAATTAAAAATTCCCAATTAAATTCCAATTTAGAAATTCTGAAAATCATAGAAGAAATTAAATTAAAACTAAAAAAAACTTTTGAATTAATAAATAACTCTGAGTTGGTTTTATGAAAAAATAGATAAATCTTTGGTTACTCTGATTTAGAAGAAGAAAACCAAATTGCAATTATCAAAAATGAATAGTTAACTCATTATCAAATTAATAATGCAAAGTTATTTTGCTTAATAATATGGCAACAAATCTAAAGGGAATGGATTTAACAAAACTATAAATTGCTCAAATCAACAGAAGAGGAAATAAAATATTTAAATAAACATATTTCAAAAGCATAACCACATCATAATCAAATTATTCTCATACCCTCTATCTAACTATGCTTCTATCAACTATCCTAAGAGAAATATAATTCTGAAAAGTAATAGGAATTGTCATCCCATGCAATGATGTAGGCAATTTAGTCTCATTGACTTTTTTTTCTGATTATCTTTTTATACATCTCTGGAGTATTGTATTTAAAGATCAAATTTTCTGTTCAATTCTTGTCTTTTTTTATCAGTTCAGTTTGAAAGTCCTTTATTTTGTTAAAAATATGTATTTTGCCTTCAAACAATGCACTGAATTTTGCACAGTAGTTAATTCTTGAATTAAATCAAAACTCCTTTGTCTGACACAAGTATCATATTCCAGGTTTTCATATTTTTTAATATTGAAGTTGATAAATCCTGAGGATACTGATTGTGGTTGACTTGTATTTACATTGTTACTTTTTGGCTGCTTATCTACAGCTGAGAATTTTGAACTTTGATTATAATATTTCTTGGAGTTATTGTGGGATCTTTTCCTGGGGAAGTTTGATGAATTTTTTCAAGGACTATTTTATCTTCTTGATCAAGGATTTTAGGGTAGTTTTCCGAAATATTTTCTTGCAAGATATACTCCAGACTCTTTTTTAAAATGTGGCATTCAAATAAACTAATAATTCATAAATTATTCTTCCTGGACCAATTTCTTTGGGTTGTCATTTTTTCTATTTTTTGTCTGATTTTTTCATTTGATCAAATCTGGGTGTTTCCTGGCGTCATTAGTTTCTTTTTGTGCAATTCTCATTTTTAGAGTTTTGTTTTCTTCAGTTGAATTTTGTGTTTCCTTTTCCAGTTAGTTACTGTCACTCTTAGATAAGTTGATTTCCTTTTCCTGCTGTTCAATTTTTCCTTTAAAGGCATTGATTCCTTTTCCCATTTAGTCGATTTTAGTTTTAAAGGTATTGTTTTCTTGAGTCATTTTTTCATATTTCTCCTGTATATTATTATATATTTTCTCCATTTTTCTTCTATGCTTTGATTTTTAAAATCCTTTCTGATTTCTTCCATGAAATCTTGTTGGATTTGAGACCTATTCAAAAATCCTCTTTGAGGTTTCACATGTAGTCATTAGGCACTGCTATCATCTTCTGAGAAGGCATTTTTTTTCAACCCTATCAGAATAGCAGCTTTCCATGGTTAGTAATCATTTTGAATTTTTGCTCATTTTGATAGTTGAATTCTGCTCCTGGGTCACTGGGGATATAGACCCAAGTTTTTGTGTTAGAGGTCAGGGGTGTGGTCCCTGGTTTATCTCTCTGACTTCTCAAATGCTCCTTGTTTGATCCCTGAGTAGCTCAAGTCTAGCTAATCCCATCTGTTGCACCAGAATTCCTGGAAATGAAACATTCCCTTCTTAGCCAGGGTTGGGAACCTAAATGCTGACTTGCAGTGCCACGGGCCTGCTGAATTTGTCCTTGAGTTGTTCTGTGACTAAGAGTCTACTCTGGCTCCCCAGTTCTCCTATCGGCACTGAGCTACACTCCCCTTTAATAAGTTTAAACAGAAGTTCTACCATATCTAGAGCTGAGAACATGTTTCACTGTTTTTTTTTCAAATGTGTTCCTGTGGCTTGAAGTTAGTTTAATGGCTTCATTTAAAGTTACTTTAGGAATAGTTCCAGAAGTTTCCTAGCTTCATGCCACCATCTTGGCCTTGCTCCCAGAAGTCTAAGTAATCCCACTTCAGAAAAAAAGAAATTAAACAGATCAACAATAAAGTCCCTGAGAAAAAAATATCCAGGGCCAGATGAATTTAAAAGTCAATTCTATCATATTTATAAAAAATAAAATGGATAGTTCCAACTATATTAAACTAAAAACTTTTGCAAAAACAAAACCAATTCAATCAAGTTTAGAAGGAATGCAGATTGGGAAACAATATCTACAGTTTCTGATAAAAGACTAATTTCTAAAATATGTAGAGAACTGAGTCAAATTTATAAGAATACAAAACAGTCTTTGATAAATTCTCAAAGGATATGAACAGGCAGTATTCAAATGCATAAATTAAGACATCTATAGTCATATAAAATGCTTCCCATCATTACTGAGAAGAGAAATTTACATTAGAAAAACTCTGAGATATTACCGCACACCTATCATATTGGCTAAAATGGCAAAAAAGTAAAATGTTCAACGATGGAGAAGATGTGTATGAATTGGGACATTAATGCACTGTTGGTAAAGTTGTGAACCGATCCAAACATTCTGGGCAGCAATTTGTAACTACATCCAGAGGCTCATAAAATATTCCTACCCTTTGATTCAGCAATACTATATCTAAATCCCAAAGAAATCATAAAAAAATGAGAAAAGATCCACATTTACAAAAAAATATTTATAATAGTTTTTTGTAGTGGCAAAGAATCAGAAATTAGGGGATCTCATCAATTTGGAAAGGATTGAGCAATTTAAGGTATATGAAAGTGATGGTGTTCTATTGCTTTGTAATAAAGCATGAGCAGCCAGATTTAAGAAAAGTTTAGAAAGACTTGCATGAAATGATGAGTGAAATTATGGAAGAAGCTCCTCTCAACAGTTCAATGACTCAGAACAATTGTGGGAAACCTGTTATAGAAACGCCATTCATATCCAGAGGAATAAAGTATGGAGTCTGAATGTAGAAGAAGGCATATTATGTTCATCTTTTAAAACTTCTTCTATGGTTTTTTGCTTTCTTTGTCATGCCTTTCCATTTGATTTTAATTCTTATTTCATTAATTGATCAATATGGAAATATGTTAAGCATCATTATACATGTACAACCTATACCAGATTATTCACTGTTGAGGGGAATAGAGAAGGGAAGGTGATAGAAAAACTCAAAATTTTAAAACAGATGAATGCTGAATATTATCTTTGAATAAAATTGCAAAAAATAAAATAAAATTAGGATGCTGAAAAGAAAGGATTTCAAATGTCATACAGATAAGGATATCTTTAAAAGTAATAGTCTTAATTATTTTTATATGCCTCAAAATGCATTCTCATTTGCAGAGTGGAATAAAAAGTGAAATTGTATAGTTTTGTTTCTAAAGAATGTAATAAATTGAGTTTGTTATCTTTTCAAGATCTAGGTAACTTATTTTACAATTATTGCTTATAGTGTTATTGTTGGTGGTAGCCATGGTGGTAATCTCTCTTTTAGAATAAGAAGTCTGATGAATCTTTTCAAGGAATTACAGAAGGAACTATTTGATAGGGAAATAGTAGCAATTAGACAACTCTTAGGATATACCTGTATGAAGACAGATATAATTTCCACTTCAGTCTCCTCTAATCTAAAATAAATGTTTGCTATTTTTTCATTTTATCTTCATATGACATTATCTCTATACACAATTCCATTTTAGATTCTCATCTCTGAATATCTACCAGAGAAGTAATATACTTCTTAAAGTGTAACACACTAAACTGAATAGAATATATGCCTTCTGATATATATAGTATATGCCTATATGATATATAGAGTATATGCCTTCTGATTTACTTAGTTCAATAATTCCATCTTTTCTTGGTCAAGATATCTAAAGAAATTATTATGCATTGTAATTATCTTACTTTTTGAAATTAAAATTTTAACTTTTAAAACATCTTTTCCTTCCTTGCAGAACTTTTATTGTAGAAATTAGTCCAAGTAATGCTAATTATATTTCTTCTAAACTTAAAAAAATTGCTTTTACAATATCTAGGGTACATGTTATATTGTGTCTAATTTTCTTTTATTTTTGTCACATACTCTAAAATGACATGTTTCCCATCATTATAAAACTAGTAATCCTTGATTCCAAAGGTGATAGAATCCTCAATTATCAGTTTTCCTTAAAAAGTATCTTAAAGGGAATGAAGAAAGGAATTTGTCTACTGAAAAAAGGGGGGAAGGTATGGTCTCAGTGGATTTTTGCACTTCCTTCAGTATGGAAATGATGCATTTACAGGGTCAAGCATCAATCTGGGTTAAGTTTGAATAGTACTAAGAAACAGAAAATTTACAGCCATCAAATTTCTCATTAAAAAAAATTCATCAGCTCCCTTGATGTTAATTATTATTATTCAAAGGATTGGAAGCTCTGTTTATTCAATCTTAGTCTTAATCCTAAAATCTATTTCTATATAATTATCATTCTTGTAAGCATTTTTGCATAAATGCCCAATAGAAAGAGTCTATTGAATTTATCCCTTCCATATTTTAGGGATTAGGGGCTTGGTATCCCCTTGATCTGGAAAATTTGTATGAAACTTTTTGACCTCCTCTTCTTCTCAAAGAAGAGGTCTAATTTATTTTTTCTTTTATGGGGTGTTTGCAGTAATTTATTACAAAGTATGGGTTAAATATTGGTCATAGGTTCTATGTTATCTGTTGGCCTTGATGTGTCATCCGAGGCTAAAGAAAAACTCCCCTCAAATTCTCATTTAATTTCTTATGCCAGTCTGTGATATATCTAACACCAAATGGGAACATTTGCAATGAAGAAAGGATGGCTGTAATTATTCAAATTTAGGAGAAAAACTGTTAATATAATGACAGAAATTAATGCCAAATTAATATGCACTTCCACTCCCTTAATGATCATAGTAATGTCAGAATTTCAGTACCCTTTACATTCCTATCCTTAAAATATTTAATCTTGATTAACTTGAGCTGAACCACATCCTAAATCACCTACAAAACTTGTAAAGGAACATAGATTAAGTTGCAATTCAGTTTCTAATATCTTTCTGCCTTTTCTATATGAATTCATTGCATAAATAACAGAAACAGCCAGTATGAAGTAAATTCCCTTGCCAGGTTTGCCAAGGACCACTGGGATCTCATGACGAGGACATACTTTCTCATATTACCTCCTCCTCTTCCTCCCTAAGATATAAGAAGTTTTTTCATGGGTCTTGGAGTTGGGAAATCCATTGCTCTCTACACTCATGGGTCACCTTCCGGGGCAGCTTTGCTACCCTATTATCTCAATTAAAAATGATGTATTTCTCAATTCATGGTATTGAATACTTTAGAGATTTGATAGCTTGTTTATGATCTTATACTATTTCAATCTATGGTCCATGTTTTTGCCAAAATGATTGTCCTTGAAACTAGTTTTCCTGATTCAGTAAACTCTAATACCTCCTAAGTCTCCTTTGGCATTTAAAGCTCTTTAAAACTTCATCCCTTCCTACCATTCCAATCTGTTACATTCTTTTTTTAATTGATATTTTATTTTTCCAGATACATGTTATAAAATTTTTCCACATTCATCCATAAGCATATGCGTATTTTTAAGTTACATAATTTCCTTCCACCCCCCCTTCCCACCCTCCTCTGCTCAGCAGCAGTCAGAAATGTTTACAGAAATGTATACATTTCTGTTAAATATGTTTACAGATTAATCATTTTTGCTATGAGGAATAAAGATTAAGGGAAAAGAAAGAAAACCTTGGGAGAGGAAATAAAAACGTAAGAGAAATTTTTTTAAAAAAAAATGAATGCAGTGTTCATCAGATTCTGAAGGGGAATTTTTTGTTAGTTTTGCTTGTTTTATTTTGTTTTGTGTTTCTTCCTCTGGAGATAACATTGTCCATATTCAGTCTAATAGGTTTATCCTACCTAGCTCTCTGAACTGCTGAGAGGAGCTGCATTCATCAGGGTTGATCATCTCATAATGCTGCTATTAATGTGTATATTGTTCTCTTGATTCTGCTCTCTTCACTCAGCATCAGATCTTGCAAATCATTACATGCTTCTCTAGAGTTTGACCATTCGTGATTACTTTATAGATCAATAGTATTCTATAACATTCATATACCATAATTTGTTCAGCCATCACCCAATAGATGAACATCCTCTCAATTTCTAATTCTTTGCCGCTATAACAGAGTTGCTATGTATATTTGGAACATGTGGGACCTTACCCATTTTTATTATTTCTTCTGGATATAGAACTAATATTGGAATTTATGGGTCAAAGAGTATGATCAGTTTTATTAATCTTTGTGAATAGTTCCATATTGCTCTCCAGAAAGGTTGCATCAGTTCACAACTCAACCAGCAATGCATTAATTTCCCAATATCTGCACAACCTCTCCAATATTGATCATTTTCCTTTTTTCTCATCTTAGCCAATCTGATATGTGAGGTGAAAATTCATCCAATCTCTTACATTCTAATGACTTCCATATTCAGGTTATGATTTAAACAAATTAACCTACTTGCTGTTCACTAAGACCATCCTCCATTTCCTTTGTTCTATAATTTTGTTGACTATTCTCTAGACCTGGAATAGCTTCCCTTTAAGACCAGTGACTCTTAGAATCACTAATTTCATAAAACTCAACTCAAGCACTATCTTTTCCAAAGAAGACTTTTCTGGGCCTCCTTAATATGAATGTAAGCCTCAATCAACTCTATATTTTTATTGTAGTATCATCCATTCAAATATTAATTCCTTCAGGTCAAGAAATTTCTTTGATTTCTTGGGTAAGGAGCTTACTTTGATATGGAGGGAAGAGAGATGACATTGATTACTGAAATGAATAATGTGGTGCCTCAATGACATGGGGGAATTATCACATAATATATAAATTTTCTTCATCTTGGTGAATGGTAAGAGATCAAGGGATATCTTCCTACTACACTGATTGTGATTTCAGTGAAATGCAGGAGATTTCCTGGCTAGGAGTGCTGTGTTACTTTGTGAATTGTGTTTTTGCTTGTTCTTGGAAAAGGAATTTAGATGGGAAAAGGCCTCAGAGACTAACAGCTTCTCAATATATCCAATTAAGCAGGGAAGGAAGTGCCAAATGATTATCTAATTGGTATTACAGGTGGGAACTCTTGTTTTTGTATTTATAACTTTAGTTTTGCCACTATAATTCCAAGGTAGAACTTCTTTCCTCATTGCTATTTTTTTCTACATTTATTTATTTATTTGTTTGTTTGTTTGTTTATTTATTTATTTATTGTTGGTAAAGTACAGAGGAAGTTTTACAATGTTTCTGCTTAGTGTGACTGCTGTGGTGTTATCCTCCATTGCTATTCCTTTCTAGTTATGAATAACATGTATCAACTAAGTCATTTTATAATACCATTTTCTCCTACTGTGTACTCCAATGAAAAGTTTATAGGTTCACAGTACATGTTAATTAATAGTTTTCCTCTTTCTTTGACACTTTTTAAGTTTGTTATTATTGATTGCAATGATTTCTCTTGTGTCCTTGAGAATAAAAAAGAACTTAACCTGTTAGAATAAAAGAATTTTTTTACAGATCTGTTTTGACTGATGAATTCTTTAACATGTAACTGGTAGGACTCAAACTAAGCAAAATATAATTCGCATAATGCAGAACTATGCCATTCACAACTTGGTAACTTTATGTTGTCTTCTCCTAAAGTGTTATATTAATATGGACTGTTAGAAAGCAGGGAAAGAAGGAAATTCACCATACAAGTTTATGTAGCTAAAACCAAATAAGATATTACATGTAGTACAGAGGAAACACGGCTAATAGTTTTATAGTATTTGTAGCAAGTATCAGAGGGTCATAGAAATAGATCCAGAAGGGAACTTTTTTCCCCTTTTGTTCACCTAGCATTTTTGTTCTGCACAAGAGGAGACTGATGCTCAGAGATTACATTACATCGATAGTAGAGGAAGATCCAGAATGCCAATCTCAAATCTCTTGTCTCCAAATGGAAAATTCATTCCAATAATTCCACTAAATATTAAATCAGCAATTAAGTCAAAGCTATCTAAAATAATTTATTGTTTAATATAGGTGACTTTTTAAATAAAGATTTACTTTGGATGTAGAGAAAAAAGCAATTATTATTTTTATTGTGCTTCTAGGACTTTTTTGAGAATTTTCAGTATTTTCCTTCAGTATTTAGGATTATTTGAAATATAGAACATAATATAGAGCCAACAGGCACATAGTCAATTGTTTTAAATACTTTGACACCATCTTAGTCTGTTGTCCCAGAAAAAATCTGAGATAGGATTAGAGATTCCTTAAAAATCCCCTTTAAGCTCTTTTGGCCTGTGTGTACCTAAAATTTTTTTGGAGGGGAGTGAGGGATAGGATAAGATTTTGTCTAATATGGTTCCCTTGAGATATTTGTTTCAGTCCCCTTTTCCCTCAAGCATCTAAAAATCTTTGATTTCCTGTGAGATTGAAAAAAGATGAAAGGAAGAATAAAATTGCACAGAACTTTAATTTAGACTTTGCTCTTCACATTACATATACAAAATATCCCCCCAAAGCTTAGTGCAGCTTTAAGCTAAGAAAATTTAAAACTGCACTAAAACTTTTGGAACCTTTTATATAATTAGAAATGAAGGTACATTTGTTAAAGGAAAATTCTTTGTTTAGGCTTTCACCCTGATAAATGAGACAAAACTCATCATAGAAAGAAATGTATTAAATTTATGTTGAGATAATAACACATTCATGGTCTTATTCATTGAAGATATGCAAGGAATTCAAGATGAAACAACATTTTATTGATAACTGACATAATGAGATAAATACAATTCAGAAAGGTTCAGGTCAGCAAAAGGGGATGAGCCATTATGGATGACTTGCAATTATGGAATGAATAGTAGGTAATACAAAAGCTACAGACTGGATGAGACATCCTCCAGTAGTGATTAATCCCATACTGATTTACTAGCTGGACTGGGATTAATGGAAAAAATAACAAAAGCAATACCAAAAAAATATCTTTTTAACAATTTTTTTTAATGAATAACATAAAAAAAATTCAAACCAAAAATAATTATATATATATGTATATATATAATCTATATATAAAGTTTATCTGTTATATTTGTATATAATAATCATATTATATCAATTATTACAAGTGAAACTGATTATATAAATATATAATTGTTGATATTCATATTTCAGACAGATTTTGTATAGATTATCCATATAACATATCATAAATATATATGATTATAGATTATAGATTTCTATATCTGTTATAGATTAACTATAGATAATATAACTTACATAGAGATAAATTATCTAAATAATATAGATATGATACATGATATATAATATAATAGATATATGTGAGGAGAGTGAACTTTGAAACAGAGATTGATGATTTCATACAAAATCTTGATTTTTGTATATAGTGTATATGTGTGCTTAGTTTAACAATAAAACCCAAACATAGAAAGAATGAGAATAGCCAATCTGAGTAATTTGGGTACATTATTTTTAATAGAAAAAAAAGACAAAAGCATTTAGCTTGATGGTTAAATCTTCTTTGGGAGAATTCATGTAAAAATGTGAGAAGATGACAAATAGGATGCAATAGCATAGAAAAACAATTTACATGCATATGTATGTATTTATACAAATATAAATACACACAAACATACACACACACACACACACGTACTGACAATCTCTAATCCCCAATAATGATCAATGGACAGTGATGACATCTTGGAGGCATAAAATTCACTTTGCTTTATGGAAGGTTTAGCTTAAGAAAACTGAGTTTGAAAGGAGCCTTCCTGGACATAGTTTTTAAGTCCAGCTGTCCTAGACATAACATATACATATAAACGTATATATGTTAAATCATAAATTGTGGGTCACTGCATTGAAGAACAAAGTCAAAAGTAGTTTTGCAGATCACATCTTCTCATGGGATAAAACTCCTGTATAAAAACCATTTGTAAGACTCTATTTTGGGGGTCTGATTCTCTAGCTGTCCCCCCACAACACATGCATCTGTATAAGCCATGAACTTATAAAAATGCTAATAAATGTGTATATTAACCTACATGTTCTTTTTTTTTTTTCTTCAAGTCAAAGCCTGGAGGTTAATGCAGGTTGAACAAAATCTGTAGGTTAACACATATTTAATTTAATTATTTTTAAGGCCAAAGTCCCAGTGGTCATGAATACATGTATTCATGCCTCTCTCTCTCTCTCTCTCTCTCTCTCTCTATATATATATATATATATATATATATATATATATATATATATATACATGCATATCTATTAACTATTTTATGTGTTGTGCTGTTGCTTTTCACAGGGGAGCAGAACAATGGAGTCAGACAACAAGTAGCCAATTCGAAGGATTACTAAGACTAATTACTACTTCTTATGTCAGTGATCATTTAGGAAGTGAACTCTAGTTGAACTTGGAGATCGCTGTGGAGATCACATCAGCCTTGAATGCCTCAAGTTGACCTTGAACAGCAGCTCCAGATTTGGAACACTTCAAACACATTACTTACTAGTTTATCCTATCTAGAGATTTCTTCTCTTTGCTGCCCTCTCAAAATCTCTAGAAGTACATTATCTCATCCTCTTTATCTCCCCTTTGAGCAGTTGAGAACACTCTGTACCTGTGATCTACAGACTCCTAAATATAGAGTTCAAAGTGAATTTAGAGATCAAATTAGTCCTAATCTGCTCTCTTTTCTCTACCCTTCAAAATGGACTAACCTGAGCCCCCAGCCCAGACTCACCCAGGGCATTGGACCAAAGCACAGACAGCAGAGCAGTCAGAGCCTCTCCTGATGCAGGGATTTGTCATCAAAAACAGATGACTATGAGCTAATGGATGGAAGTTTTGACAATGATTAGAAGTTATATGAATTTAATGATGAATAAAATTTGAGTTGAATAATTTTATGTAATACATTTTTTTTCAAATTTCAGGCCTCAAAATTAAGGTGTGACATATACATGGGGAAATATGATAACAAGCATTTAATAAATGTTCAATTAATGAGATAATTCCTGCCTTACAAATCCCACTCTTAGGTCATGTCTACCTCTACTTTCTCGTCATTTCGCCTTAACTATTGAACATAGTGAGAGAAAGTTCTTAAATTATGATGTAGACCCATTGCAAATTCATCTTTGAAGAAAGTGAAAGCCCTTTTCTATTCTGATAAGAACACAACTGAAGTTCTTATTCTATTTTAGATGCATCAGTTAGAAAGCTATCAGTAGAATAAGATAAATGTAGATCATTACATATTACAACATCTCAGTTTTGTATCTTCAAACAATTTAATTTAAACTAAGAACATATCCTACTGATACGTTCATGCTTTGTTTTTTTTTGGGGGGGTTAT
Organism: Macrotis lagotis; assembly: GCF_037893015.1. Taxonomy (NCBI): domain Eukaryota; kingdom Metazoa; phylum Chordata; class Mammalia; order Peramelemorphia; family Peramelidae; genus Macrotis; species Macrotis lagotis. The sequence continues at coordinate 84,035,058 of NC_133659.1, forward strand.
GTTTTTGAAAGGCAAATGGGGTTAAGTGGCTTGCCCAAGGCCACACAGCTAGGTAATTATCAAGTTTCTGAGGCCAGATTTGAACCCAGGTACTCCTGACTCCAGGGCCGGTGCTCTATCCACTAGGCCACCTAGCCACCCCAATGTTCATGCTTTGTTGCTGTTGTTAGTTGTTGCAGCAGTTTTAGAGTCTTTGTGAACCCATTTTGTTTTTTTTTTTCAGATATAAAGATACTGGTGTAGTTACCACTTCCTTCAATAGCTCCTTTTTCTCAGATGAGGAAGTGAGGCAAACAATGATAAGTGATTTGATCAGGGTCACAAAGCTGGTAAGTTCCAGAGGCTGAATTTGAACTCATTAAGAGGAGTCTTTAAGATTCCAAAGCCAGTGTTCTATCTGTTGCATTGATCAGCAGCCCCCAATATGTGTTAATCATGAACTATTTTGGAAAAGAATACATTAAGAATCGCAGAAGGCTTGTGCTAGAAGAAGCATTTGAGTTGAATCTAGCAGGGTGCACAGGATTCTAAGATGCAGAGGAGAGTATTCTAAAAACAGAGGGCAAAGGCAAAGAGGTAGAAGATAGATTGCCACATGGGATGAATAACAGATAGCACATTTTCACTTGAGTGTAGAGGTTTTGAAGGAAAGATCTGAATCCAACTTGGAAGATTATAATTCATCTAAATGAAAAGGAAATAAAAATTCTGGATTAATTGTTATTGTATAATTGATATGGGTGCATTGAAGATTTAATCAGAATTTTACTCTATATTTTTCAATATTGTCTCATTTTAGATAAGAGAGAACTGAAGACAACAATTTAGAGCTTAGTATAATAGTTTATGTGAGAGATGATGAAAATCTAAATTCTAGGGGGGGGAGGCTAGGTGGCACAGTGAATACAGCACTGGCCCTGGAGTCAGGAGTACCTGAGTTCAAATCTGGCCTCAGACACATAATAATTACCTAACTGTGTGACCTTGGGCAAACCACTTAACCCCATTTGCCTTGCAAAAACCTAAACAAAATCTGAATTCTATTGCTGGCCCTCAAAGTGTAGCAAAGGGATTGAGCATAGATTTATATCTAAAAAAGACCTTAAGGATATCTCTACACATGAGATATCTTCAAATAAGTTTCATTTTATATATATACAAATATATATATATATATATATATATATATATATATATATATAATTTTGCTTTACTCCTCTGCCTATAGCATGTCCTTGGAAAGTTTTCCCCTCTAATTGTGTGTGTGTGTGTGTGTGTGTGTGTTTGGAGGGGATTCTATATCCTTCAAGGGACAGATCAAATTAAAATTCCTAAATTAAGAAATTGCTAAATTATGTGGCAGACTAAATATATCTTCCTGTTTCCTTAACGTTTTGCATTAATAAAATTATAGATTATATAACATCTTACATTGTAGTTATTTGCTTAGATTATTTCCTTTACCCTTCTCTAAGTTCCCACATAGCAGGGATTATGGATTATTTGCTTTTTATTCCCTACTACATAGCAACAATAAATTTCTTGATGGAGTTTGATAAATATTTTTGACTTAATGAATGAATATATGAAATATAACCAGCTAGCCAGTCAGTCAGAAAGCAAAGTGATAAGCATTGTGAAACACTGTGAATACAAATACAAATAGAAAGCATGATTCCCACCCTTACATAGCTTACATTTTAATGAAGGAATGGAACACATAAAAAGCAGCAGAAAAGGTTGGTGTATGTGTGTAAAACATAAGAAAATAACAAAAGAAGGATGTTAGAGAAGAATGATGATGTACTCAGTCCAAGGCTCTTCCATAATATGGAGACTCTTGGAAGAGTCAGTTGAACAGAAGGAAAGGTGTCAGGTGCTTGTGAGAAGCAGTTGAAGGGGTGGTGTGACTCTCCAGGGAACAATAGGATTTGAATCATAAAGTTTTTGGGAATGAGAAACATCATTTGGATATATAAAGTGACATATTTATACTTTTGAGGTATTAAAATTACAGAAAGACATTTCATTAAATTTAATATTGCTTATGCATGAACACGGATCACTTTATGGTATAAATAATAGAATGCTAGACTTGTAATAAGGAAGAACTGGGTTTGAATTCTTCTTTTGTCATTTTTTTGACTGGGAAATTCATTTAAATTCTCTGAGATTAGTTTCTGCATATGTAAAATGAGCACACAAATATGTCTGTTGCTTAGGATTGCTGTGAAAATCAAATGAGTTCAGAGCATGAAATGGTCCTGCAATTTAATTGGAGCTGGAAACTCCCAGGGAAGAGGATTTTTTTTTTTTAACTAATGCAAGTCATCATCTTCTCTGCTATTTGTAGTCTAAGAGAATTTCATAGAAGAGAGGTTAAATGACACACTCAAGGACATTAAGCTGTTATTTGTCAGAAGCAGGATTCAAACCTGAGATTTCCTCATTTTGATTCTGGCTTTTTATCTTGTCAATGGATAAACATTTATAAAGCACCTACTATGTTCTAGAAATTGCTAATGTGTTTAATATTGTGTTTTCTAAATTATTTTGTTTTACATATATACATATATATATATATATATATATATATATATATATATATCTGTGAGATAGGAATAATAATACCCTTATTACTTTCCTCCCATGATTTTTGTGAAGGTCAAGTAAAATATTACAAATATTAAATACCAAGAATTATTTTATCCATGGAAGAAATAACCACACTGAAGGATTCATAAATCCATCAATGCATCATTCTAAAGTAAATTCATTACATTCTAAAATTTTAATTTTGAAAGTTTAGCTGCTAATAAAAATTATGAATAAATCACATCAATTTATTTATTCTTTAATATTTTCTTCATGTTACCCACAGTCAATGATGTTTTGATGATTCTAGACTTGAGTTGGAGAAGGCTGGTTGGAGCCAGTCAATTTAAGAAGTTTGGGTAACACTAGCACTTTATGGTGTCACAACCAAAATGTAGATAGCTTGCTATCTAGCTATAGATAGCTATAGATAGCTAGATATAGGCAGATAGATTTAGATAGAAATAAATAGATACAGTTATAGTGGATGCAGCTATAGATAAAATTGGATATATGTCTATATATGTACATACTATGTAGTTATAGAGATATATAGTTATATACAAATGTATGTGCATGTGCATATATGTACATATCTCTCTCTACATATCTATACATCTTTATATATACATAAAGATATATGTTATATATGTATATATATATATACATATTCACATGTCTATGTACTGATGAATGTAGAGTACTGTAACTACTTGACTTGTTAATTAAGTCTAAAAATCAGGTTATAGTTCCATGCTTACACAACTTAAGTAATCTTTTATTAGTTATAAAAAGTGGTTCCAAGAAGATGATAATGATCCCAGAGTAATGAGTTACATCCCCTGTGTGTTCTTGTCTCCTACCTGCCATCTCAATGATCTTTACCTTTTATCATTATCATTATCAGAAGTGAACTCAAGAATGAAGATTAAATACATAAAAAATTACCTTCTCTTGAAATACAACTGAAAAAGAATATTCTGCTGAGGCTATGAAAGGTGCTTTATAAATTTACTACACAATTTTTAGTTTTCCTAATATTGTGAGAACATCTAGTCTGGTTCTATGTCCCTGAATCATTCACTTAATCTCTTGGCTCTGTTTCCTCATCTGTTAAGTAACTTCTAATCTGGACAGATTTATCCTAATTCTCAATCTTGCTTAGCAGAAGTCCATACTAGAATATTTTCTGAGGGAATCGATGAAAGGAAGAAGGAAGGAAGGAAGGAAGGAAGGAAGGAAGGAAGGAAGGAAGGAAGGAAGGAAGGAAGGAAGGAAGGAAGGAAATAAATTTAGTTATACATGAAGCCATTTCTTGCAAAATTCTCCAAAATTTTAGTTCCATTAAAAAGCCAGAATTGAGCACACCATATATCCCTATCAACTTCTTTAATCATGGAACAATAGTCAAAATAATTTTCAGTTTTATTTAAGGATAAACTTAACAATTTAATGATCTATCTGACCTTAATACTAAACAATTTTAAAAATTACATTTTTTAAAAAAGATTATCATGCATCTTTTTTTCAACTCTTTAATAGTTTATTTTTCCAACTACAGGCAATGGTAGTTGTCAACATTCATTTTTTTGCAAGGTTTTGAGTTTTACATTTTTCTCCCTCCCCTTTCCCACTGGCAGAAAGCAATCTAATATAGCCTCTACATTTATAACTATACTAAACTAGATCCTTATTAATATGTTGTAAAGGAAAAATTAAATACAAATGGAAGAAAAAATTAGAAAAATGATATAAAATATAAGATAACTTTAAAAAATTAAAAATAGTAAGCTTTGTTGTGCCTTTAAATTCCACAGCTGCTTCTCTAGATATGGATATTTTCTATCCAAGTATTTTAGAATTGCCTTTGATTATTGTACTGCTGAAATCAGCAAGTCCATCATATTTGATCATCACCCTGTGCTGTTAGTGTGTACAATCTTCTTCTGGTGGCAACTAGTTGGAGCAGTGAATAGAGCACTGTTTCTGCAGTCAGGAGGACCTGAGATCAAATGCGGTCTCGGACATTTAATAATTGTCTAGCTATGTGACCTTGGGCAAGTCACTTAACCCCATTGACTTAAATTAAAAAAAATTAAATATCTTCTTCTGGTTCTGTTCATCTCATTCAGCATCATTTCCTGCAAGTCTTTCCAGGCTTCTCTGGAATTACATCCCTCATGATTTCTTAGAGAACATTAGTGTTCTGTCACATTAATATACTATAATTTGTTCAATCATTCCCCAATAGATGGGCATCCCCTCAATTTCTATTTTTTTGCCACAACGAAAAGAGTTTCTATGAATATTTTTGTACATGTGAGGCTTTTTACCCTTTTTCGTGATCTTTTTGAGATGCAGATCCATTAGTGGATTGCTTGATCAAAGTGTACATGCATCATTTTTATATTATTTTCCACAAAAACAAGGATGCATGGATGGTTTTCCTGAGTTTTTGCAGTAATAAAACTAGATATAAAATAAAATTAATTATAATATTAAAGATTTAACATCATTTTTTTGGTATGTAGAGGCCATCTAGGTCAATGCCCACTTCTTACAGATGAAAGTGAAGCACTTAATATTTAACTGACTTCACATGTTCAGTGGACTGAATATCTTTAATTGTAGTGCCTTAACTGGGGTTATTTCTTTCTTAGCCTATTTCTTTACACATGACTGAACCATTAAAAAGCGATAGCATTTTCTTATTTTAGAGTTCTTTTATGTTGTTGTTTTGTCCTTCATTCTCGAAAAAGATCATGACATCAGGGAGGCGATACTATGACAAGCATGTGAATTGGATTTGACTGAGGGGGCAGATTTTGCTAAGTCACCAGCCTCACTTTTTCCTCCACAATCATCTGGGTCCAGTGGCCAGACATGAATGAGGATGACTGGAGATGGCCCTGGATAAGAGGCAATCAGTGACTTGCCCAGAGTCACACAGACAGTAAAAGTGTCTGAAGTTGGATTTAAACTCAGGTCCTCCTGACTTCAGGGCCAGTGTTCTATTCACTATGCCATCCAACTGCCTTAGAGTCCTTTTACGTAGTCCCATAGGAGACACTACATATTTCCATGGGTCTTGACTTGCAAATAATAATAGCCAGAATATAATAAATGTGAAAAATAGGTAAAAAAATCTAATTTGGAGAAGAAGATCAGTAACTTTCCATATTTCTTTAGAGATTGGTATCAGTGTTCAAGAATTACTAATTACAATCACTCTTCTCTGTAACCAAAAAAGAAAACCACAGGAACCTAAAAAAGCTACATCCCTCACTGGATGAACACATTAAAGTCCTTTTAATAAGGATTTTTTCTCTCTTCCTTTAAAATGGTAATACCTGCAGTAGTCTGAAGCTGTTATCATAGCTATTAATGCAATGTCTACATGAGTGTTAAAAATCAATTAAATTTCATTTAAAAGTTTGTATATCATTTCATCTCATTTAAGGTGAATAATTATTTCTAGTAATCCAAAAAAAGTAAAAAAAAAAAGGCTTCTACACATTCTGTATTTCCTAAAGTTTGTTGAAAATCCCTGAAAACCTCAGATGCTTGAGTTTCTCCCTCTTGCCAGCACCATGGACAAGTCAATGGGTGACACTCATATTTGAAAAGCTTTTCATAATTCTAGCTAATTTAAACACAAATAAAAAGTGAGCACTTCACACACATTCTCTCTGTTCTATTTTTTAAAGCTGACTATGTAATTTACATTTTAAGTGCTCATTAATGTGAAAAATGTCAGTACTGGAGAAAGAGCAAATAAATTACCTTCATTTCTTTTCACTCTTTCTAATTATTAATCTTGAGACCACAAAAGCTATGCCGAATTAACATGAGTATGAATTTATAATATACTACATCACACAGTGGGTGAACACATTATATTCTTTTTAATTAGAGTTTTTTTTTTCTTTACTCCCTTAAAATGGGAATACCTGTAGTAGTTTGAAGCTATTATCATCATGGCTATTAATGTAATGTCTACATGAGTGTTAAAATCAATTAAATTTTATTTTTTCATTTCATCTCATTTCAGATGGATAATTATTTCTAGTAATCTAAAAATTAGCTATTAGCACCAGGATCTTAGAGCTAAGAAATGAAGTGATTTTATATCTATATATCTATATCTATATCTATCTATCTATCTATCTACCTATCTATCTGCCGAGAAGAAAGAAAGAGAAAGAGCAAGATTGGGAGAGAAATGATAGAAAAATTGCATTAAATATAATTACTTTTCTTCTAAATCTTATAACTTTATAAATTTAAAACATATAACCTTTATGAAAAGGAAGTTTTCAAAGAAGAAATTAAAATTTCAAATAATTATATGAAATATGATAAATCATAATTGTATAGAAAAATGCAAATTAAAATAACTGTGAGGTACCATCTTACTCCAACAGAATGGCTGACAAAAAAGGGAAAACAATGTTGGACATTTTGTGAAGGATTGGGACACACAATTGGTGAGTTGTGAACTAATACAACCACTCTGGAGAACAATATGGAACTATGCCCAAAGAGTAATAAAACTGATCATGCATGCCCTTTGATCTAGAAATACCAGGGATAGGCCTATATCCAAAAGAAATCATGAAAAATGAGAAAAGTCTCACATGTTCAAAAATATTCATAACACATTTTTGTAGTGGCAAAGAATTGGAAATTGAGAGGATTCCATCAATTGGGAAGTGACTAAACAAGCTATGGAATATGAATAATAAGAAGCACTATTTTGGGGGGAGTTTTTTGGCAAGGCAATGGGTTTAAGTGACTTACCCAAGATCACAAAGATAGGCAATGATTAAGTTCCTGAGGCCAAATTTGAATTCAGATCCTCCTGACTCCATGGCCAGTGCTCTATCCACTGCACCATCTGGTTGCCCCAGTATTATTGTTTTATAAGAAACCAGGAATGATTGGCCTCTAGAGAATCATGGAAAGAATTACAAAAGCTGATGCTGAGTGAAGGGAGCAGAACCAAGAGAACAATGTACACATTAGCAACAACATTGAGTATTGATCAAATTTGATGGATGCAGCTCCTCTCAGCAGTTCAGTGATCTAGGACAACCCTTGGAGACATGTTATGGACAATGCTATCCCCATCCAGAGGAAGACAAAGAAACCAATACAAAGCCTACAGAATTTGAATTAATGTTATGTTCACCTTTTAAATAATTCCTCTTACATTTTTCCTTCTTATCTCATGGTTTTCTTTTTTCCTTAGTTGCAATTCCTCATACATAAAATGACTAATCTATAAACATGAACATAAATGTATCCACAATATTCAATTCACCAAAGTCTTCACTGCTGAGGGGAGGAGAAGTGTGAAGAGAGGGTGTAAGTAAATTATAAATATGTATGTACATGGGGATGAATTTTGAAAAACTCATAACCTGTAATTGTAAAAATAAAAATAAAAGTTCAATTGGAAAAATTATAGATCCAAAACTAATACTGAAGATGTATCTTTTTAGCATTTTGAGAGACTCCTGAAACTAAATTAAAATAATAAATATATAAATAAAAAGTAAAAATAATATAGATGAAAAACAATAACAATAACAAGTAAAAAGAAATAAGGAAATGCATATGCTTGACCTCTGAGGCAGACTAAGATGGTGGCACAAATCTAAGAAGTTCCCTGACCTTCTCAAAACAATGTTGAATGCCACCTGTAAATAGAGCCTAAAACAACCAAACTCTCTCTCTCTCTCTCTCTCTCTCTCTCTCTCTCTCTCATACACACACACACACACACACAAACACAAATACACACTAAACAACAACAGTGAACAACTTTTCAGCAAGAATTGGAGGAATGTTGGGAAAAGGTCTGTCTCACATGAGTAAAATGGCAGTGTAACCCAGTATGAGTGGGAGAAATGGGAAATCAGTAAAAGGCTCTGTGTCCCAATACAACTCAAGTCCTGGCTCAACAGGTGAGCAAAACAGTGGGCCAAGAATGTGGGTCACAACCCCCATCTCACAAAGAAAGGTTAAAACCCTGGAATGTAGGTATGGAATTGGGATACCCTAGCACAAGAAACAAATCATGACACCAGAAATGCCAGAGTGAAAGTCAGGGACCAAATACCCAAATCCTAGCACAAAAACTTGGGACTATAAAACCTATGCTCCTGGGAGTAGAACTCAACTAATGAAAAAGAGAAAGTGGGGTTGGGGGGAAGAATGCCAATGATACCAAGCTACTATTCTGATGGGGATGATAAGCATGCCATCTCAGAAGAGAAAGTAGTGACAAAATTCCTACAAGTAAAGTTTCAAAGTAATTTATAATTATATATATATATATATTTTATAATTATATATTACATATATAATATATATATAATTGAAAAAGACCTCTTTAAAGTGTACAAAAATCTTCTCAAAGCCAAAGAAGATTAAAAAATAGAAGAATGAGAAGATAAATGAGCAATGCAGGAGAATTATGAAACCTTGAATAAGGAAAACAATACCTTTAAAATTAAAACTGACTGCAATCAGCAAAAAGAAACAATTTAAATACAAAGAAAACAGATTCATACTGGACCTATCAGCCTCAACATTGAAGAACCAGAGAACCTGGAATACCATATATCGGAGGACAAAGAACCTGGGATTACAACCAAGAATTTATTACCCTGTAAAATTCATCATATGCTGTCAGGGGAAAAGTGGATATTAAATAAAATAGAGGACTTCAGAATTTCCTGACACAAAGACCAGAATTTAAAGGAGACTTCATTTGTCAAATATATGACTCAAGAGATGCATAAAAAGGTAAATGTAAAGGAGGAGAAAAAACAAAACTAAACAGAACAAAATTTTAGTCAAGACCATCAAATTATATACAACCCCAAAGGGAAGATAAAACACTTCTACCTCTTGAGAGTTTTGCTTCTTTTAGGATAATTCAAGAATCTAATATAATTGAAGAGATTGTACTTAGAGGATATGGGTATAGTCAGATCTTCCCTCTCCATCGAAGAGGTCCAAGATGACATCACTGAGACAAATAGCACTGTTTAAAATCAGGGATTTAACTCCAAACTTAATTGTCCCATTATCCTTTGATTTATTTTAATTCTGCTGTGTTGACAAAGCTTAGGACTTTCACTGATAAGGGCATCATAAACTGAGTGGGCCTGAGTCAGTGTCTCCCCTAACTCACAATCATTGGTAAAGTTTTTTATATACAACCCCAAAGGGAAGATAAAACACTTCTACCTCTTGAGAGTTTTGCTTCTTTTAGGATAATTCAAGAATCTAATATAATTGAAGAGATTGTACTTAGAGGATATGGGTATAGTCAGATCTTCCCTCTCCATCGAAGAGGTCCAAGATGACATCACTGAGACAAATAGCACTGTTTAAAATCAGGGATTTAACTCCAAACTTAATTGTCCCATTATCCTTTGATTTATTTTAATTCTGTGTTGACAAAGCTTAGGACTTTCACTGATAAGGGCATCATAAACTGAGTGGGCCTGAGTCAGTGTCTCCCCTAACTCACAATCATTGGTAAAGTTTTCTAGAGAGACCATCAGAGCCTCCTAGTACTTAGATTCCTTTGAGGTTCTTATAGTTAAATAAATCAGGATTGGATTTAATCCTTACTTTAGTTAATCTGTTAAGTACCCTGGGTGAAGGGTAAAGTGTGGGAGAAAATAGGCTTGGGGAAAGGGGTACAAATAGTTCAGGAAATAATTTGGTTTTGTATAATACTTTGGCTCATGAGATTTGTGTGTCCTTGGAGGGTACTTGTAAAGGGAGTGAAATCAGAAATGATTATGATTTGATAAAATTCAAGACTCATGAAAAGTATATTTCTAATAAGACAGAAGAGGGGAGGGGACTTTGTTATTTTGAGAGAATTTTGCTTATCAAACAATCAAGCAAGCAAACAACCAATCTGTGATGGTACTTTGATAACACTTTGAGTTTATCAAGCAATCAATTAATTAGATCATGATTGCTGATACATGACTAATAATATATGAATGACAAATAACACCAAGTAAAGAGGCACAAAGACATAATTTTAAGAGGGAAGAAGGGAGGGTGTGAACACTCCATAAATTCTATTCAATAGATTTGGCCCAGAGAGAGAATAAGACACATTCTCACTTAGGTTTAAAAAAATCTACCCTACTCTATAGAGAAGGGGGAAGGGAAAGATAATAGTAGAATGTATAATAAAAGGGAAGTCTAACATATAAATGAAAGTAAATGGAAATTTATTTTGGAAAATTAAATTAAAATTTTGGAATTTTTTATTTAAATGGAATTGTTTTTAAATTAAATGGGAAATTAAATTTAAAAATAAAGTAGAACTAACCACCTGGGAAAGGAAAACTACTTTAAAAATCAGATTGGATAACTGGAAAAAGAAAGCAAGTCATCTAAATATAAAATTATATAATTGGAAACATTTAAAAGTAAAAGAAAACTGGAAAAAGAAAAAAAAAGTTATCTAAAAGTAACATTAATTCATTGAAAAGAAACTATCTGAATAAACTAAAACCACAAAATTGAATTAGACAAATGGAATCTAATGACTCTTGGAGACACCAAGATTTTATTCCATCTAACAAAAAGCCAAAATGCTGGAAAAATAGAATAAAATAGAAAGAAATAGAAGAAAAACAACCAACCTAGAAAACAGATGCTGAAGAGATAATTTACAAGTTATTGGTCTACTTGAAAGCCGTGATCAGAGAAGGAGATTAGAAAATGTTGTTCAGGAAATTATCATGGAAAACTCTCCTAATATTCAGGAAGATGAAGAAAACATAATTCTTGAAAGGATCCAACAGTCATCTCCAGAAAAAAGATACCAAATAAAAACTCCAAGGTATATTGTAGCAGGTAACCAAAAAAAAGAAGGAATTTAATTACCAGAAAGCCACAGTCAGGATTATGCAAGAATTATTAGTTTCAACATTAAGGTATTTGAGGGCTTGGAATGTGGTATTCCAAAGGGTAAAGGATCTTAGATTACAACCAAGAATGTATTTCTACTGGGTCTGTTGGAGGGACTTCACTTGGGAAAATAATGTGAGTTAAAAATTGATTATAATGTGAGTATGCTTACGACTTTTGAGAACAGTATTTCTAATAGGACAATTAAAGGAAGCACACTTGCTCAGAGGGTATAAGTAGAAAGTGATTATGATATAATGATGCTTATAACTCTTGAGATTTGTACTTCTGTCAGTACAGTTATCAGAGTATACTTTCATAGAAGATGAGGGTACTAGAGAGCTATAAAATAATAAGATAAAAAAAAGGATTGTGCTGGGAGAAGAAGATAGAGAGATTAAAGGATAAATATCATGAAGAGGAACAATGGACCTATTATAGTAGAGAGAAATTTGAGAGACTGTGAGCACTGTGTAAATCTCAATTGTTTTTAGAAAGATTTTATTTATTTTTAGTTTTACAATTTTCCCCCCATTCTTGGTTCCCTCCCCCTACTCCCCAAAGAAGGCATCCCATTAGTCTTTATATTGGTTCCATGTTGTACATCTATCTCAGCTGAATGTGATGACAGAGAAATCATATCCTTAATGAAGAAAAATAAAGTATGAGATAGTAAAATTATATAATAAGATAACTTTTTTTTCTAATTTGAAGGTAATAGTCTTTGATCTTTTTTTTCAAAGTCTATAATTCTTTCTCTGGAAACAGATGGTATTCTCAAATGCAGACAACTCCAGATTGTCCTTCATTGTTGCACTGATGGAATGAGCAAGTTCATCAAGTTTGATCATCACCCAGATGTTGCTGTTAGGTTATACAAAGTTTTTCTGGTTCAGCTCATCTCACTCAGTATCAGTTCATGCAAATCCTTCTAGGCTTCCCTGAATTCCCATTCCTCCTGGTTTCTTTTTTTCTTTTTTAGATTTTTCAAGGCAATGGGGTTAAGTGACTTGACCAAGGCCACACGGTTAGGTAATTATTAAGTGTCTGAGGTCGGATTTGAACCTAGGTACTCCTGACTCCAAGGCCGGTGCTCTAGCTACTGTGCCACCTAGCCACCCCTCCTCCTGGTTTCTAATAGAACAGTAGTGTTCCATGACATGCATATACCACAGTTGGTTAAGCCATTCCCCAATTGAAAGACATTCACTTAATTTCCAATTTTTTTTTGCCACCACAAACAGGGCTGCAATAAATATTTTAGTACAGGTGATGTTTTTACCCTTTTTCATCATCTCTTCAGGGTTTAGACCCAGTAGTGGTATTGCTGGGTCAAAGGGTATGCACATTTTTGTTGCCCTTTGGGCATAATCCCAAATTGCTGTTCAGAAAGGTTGAATGAGTTCACAGCTCCTCCAACTATTTATTAGTGTCCCTGATTTCCCCCATCCCTTCCAACATTGATCATTATCCTTTTTGGTCATATTGGCCAGTCTGAGAGATTTGAGGTGGTATCACAGAGATGCTTTAATTTGCATTTCTCTAATAAGTAATGATTTAGAGTAATTTTTCATATGATTATGGATTGCTTTGATTTCTTCAGCTGTAAATTGTCTTTGCATATGCTTTGAACATTTGTAAATTGAGGAATGGCTTCTTTTTTCTGAGAATTTGACTCAGTTCTCTGTAAATTTTAGAAATGAGTCCTTTGTCAGGCATACTTAGTTGTAAAAATTGTTTCTAAATTTGCTACATTTCTTGCAATCTTGGTTACAGGGGTTTTATCTATGAAAAAGTTTTTAGTTAAATGTAATCAAATTAACCTAGTTTATTTTTAATAATGTTCTCTACCTCTTCCTTAGTTATAAACTGTTTCCCTTTCCATAGATCTGACAGGTAAGCTACTACTTGATCTTTTAGATTTTTTATAATATTATTTTTTATGACTAAATTCTGTCTCCATTTTGATCTTATCTTGGTATAGGGGTGAGGTGTCAGTCTAATCTAAATGTCTTCCATACTAACTTCCAATTTTCTCAACAGATTTTATCAATGAGACAGATTTTATTCCAATAGCTGGAGTATTTGGATTTATCAAAGAGCATATTACTACAATCATTTCCTGCTATTACACCTAACTTATTCCACTGACCCACGACTCTACTTCTTAGCTAACATCAGACAGCTCTGATGACTGATGCTTTATAACATAATTTTAGATCTGCTAATCCATCTTCTTTTGCCCTTTTATTTTCATTGAATCCCTGGAAATTATTGACTTTTTATTTCTCCGTATAAATTTACTTACAACTTTTTCTAACTCATTAAAGTAATTTTTTGGAATTTTGATTGGCAGGGCATTAAACAAGTAGTTTAGTTTTGGTAGAATTGTAATTTTTATTTATATTATATTGTATTGTATTGTATTATATTGTATTACATTGTATTACATTATATTACATTATATTATATTATATTGCATTACATTATATTACATTACATTACATTATATTATATTATATTATATTGCATTACATTATATTACATCACATTACATTATATTATATTATTTATTATATTAACTCGATCTATCCATGAACGTGTTTGCCCAGGTATTTAAATCTGATTTTATTTGTATGAGAAGAGTTTTTGTGTGAGAAGAGTAATTGTTTTCAAAAAATTTTTGAGTCTGCCTTGGCAGGTAGACTCCCAGGTATTTTATTTTGTCTGGGGTTACATTGAATAGGCTTTCTCTTTCTAGCTCTTTCTGCTGTATCTTGCTAGTCATATATATAAATGTTGAACGTAAATCTTATTCTTAACAGATTTGATTCAAAGAGGGAATGACATACATTCTCAATTAAGTTTTTAAGAAATTTTTCTTATCCTATAAGAAGAAAAGAGGGAAGGAAGAATGGAGGAGGGGTAATAAAAGAGAGGGGAAAAGTAAAATTAGAGGCAATCATTAAAAAAAAAAAAACTAAAAGCAGAAAGGGAGAAGAAATGGGAAGGAGAATTATAAAAGGGAGAGCACATTGAGGGAGGCAGTATTCAGAGGCAAAACACTGCTGAGGAGTGATAAGGGGAAAACAGAGAGGAAAGTACAAGGGGAAAATAGAATGGAGAGAAATGTTATAATCATGACTCTGAATATGAACAGGATGAAATTTCCTATAAAAAGGAAGAGGAGCATAATGAATTTAAAATCATACTTCTACAATATATTGGTCACAAGAAGAACATGCGAAGCTGACATAAAGATATAAGTAAAAGGCTGGAACAGAATATAGTATGCTGCAGTTGAAGTAAGGGGGGGGAGGAGGGATAACAGTCCAAATCTCTGTTAAAGTAAAAGCCAAAATAGAGCTAATTAAAAGGTACAAGTAGGCAAACTGCACTGTCCTGAAAAGGTACCATAGGTAATAAAATAATATCAATATTAGCCTATGCACCAATTGGTATAGAATCTAGATACTTAGAGGAGAACTGAAAGAAGTTACAGGAAGACACAAACAACAAAACTATGTAAGTGGGAAACTCAACTTCCCTTTCTCAGTTTTAGATAAATCTAATAAAAAAATAGAAGAAAGAAAAGGAGGTGAATAAAATTTTAGAAAATTTAGATATAATAGACCTCTGGAGAAAACTCAATGGGAATAAAAAGGAATATATCTCCTTCTCTGTTTTACAAGATAATTATACAAAAATTGATCATGTATTGGGACATAAATGCCTCAGTATCAAATGTAGAAAGGCAGAGATATCAAATACATTCTTTTCATATCATGATGGAATAAGAATCTCTTGCAATAAAAGATCAAATGAACTGGAAACAAACAATATTAAAGAATGAGCGAATCAAACAGCAAATCATAGAAAGAATCAATAATTTAACCCAAGACAATGACTATGGTGAGACATCATACCAAAACTTGTGGGATGTAGCCAAAGGCTATGAGGGGTACTTATATATCTTTAAATTCTTACATGAATAAACCAGAGAAAGAGGGGAGATCAATGAATCGGGCATGCAAGTAAAAAAGTTAGAAAAAGAAGAAATCAAAAATCTCCAATTATATACAAAATTAGACAATCTGAAAACCAAAAGAGAAATTAATAAAATAGAAAGAAAACTATTGAAATAATAATTAAAATTTAGCTTGTTTTTGGGAAAAATGTATAAATGTTTGGTTAATCTGATTAGAAGATAAAGAAATTATCAGAATTACAAACGAAAAGGGTAGAATTTTCACCCCTATGGAGGAAATTAAAAATAGTAATTTGGATGTATTTTGTCCAAATATATGCCAACAAAAAGGTCAAGAATATCAAAGGAATTAATTAATAGAATGCAAAAGGAAGTGACCTAGCCATACTGGATCCAAAACTATATTATTAAGTGGCAGTCATTAAAACTGTCTAGTAACAGTTACAAAATAGAGAAATGGATCAGAGAATTAGATTATGTACAAAAGAAAGAGTATTAAATGACGATAGTAATCTTTTGTTGGATAAACCAGAGACTTTCTTTTGGGTTAAGAGCCCACTATTTGACAAAAATTGCTGGGAAACCTGAAAAATAGTTTGACAAAAACTAGATGTAGGCCCATATCTCATAACCTATACCAAGATAAGTTTGCAAATGGGTACAGGATTTAGAAATAAAAGCACTTTTCAAAAGCCAATTAGTAAAACAAGGAATAATTTATCTGTAGGATCTATGGAATGGGGAGAAATTTATGATTAAAAAAGAGATAGCAAATATTATAAATTGTAAAGTAGATAATCTTGACTACATTAAATTAAAAAAAAGATTTTGCACAAATAAAATTAACCAACTTTAGAAGTAATACACAAATATGGTTAACAATTTTCATAGATAGTGTTTCTGATAAAGGCCTCATTTCTTGACTGTAGAGAGAAATGAGTCAAATTTATAATACCACTCATTCTTCAATTCATATGAACTGGCAATTTTCAGATGAAGAAATTAAAACTATAGTGATATGATGAAATGTTCTAAATCATTCCCGATTAGATAAATGTTAATTAAAATAACTCTGAGGCACAACTTCACAGTTATCAGATTGGCTGAAATGTCAAAAAAGGAAACTGATGAATGTTGGAGAGCATGTGAATAAATTGGAATGCTAATGCACTGTTGCTGGGATTGTGAGCTAATCTAACCATTCTGAAGAGCACTTTTCAAACTGTGTCCAATGGACAATAATTGCTTTTCTATATCCCAAAAATATCATATAAAGGGGACAAAGACCCACATGTAGAAAAATATTTATAGCTGTTCTTTCTGTAGTGGCATAGAATTGGAAATTGAAGGGATTCCTCTTAATTGCGAAAAGGCTGAACAAATCATGGTATATGACTGATACTATTCTGTAAGAAATCATGAGTGACTGGACATTAGAAAAACTTGGAAAGAATTGCATGAATGGATGCAGAGTGAAATGAGCTGAACCAGTGGAGAACATTATACACATTAATAGCAACAGATGATGGATGTAACTCTTCTCAGCAGTTCAGTGATCAAGGGTAATCTGAGAGACTTGTTATGGAAAATGCCTTCCACATTTGAGGGGGGAAAACAAAACAAAACAAACAATGGGTTCTGAATGTAGAGCAAAGCATATTATATTCACTTTTAAAATATATTTTCTTCTTTCTTGTGTTTTCCCCTTTAGTTCTAATTCATTTTTCAACATGACTAATATGAAAATATGTTAAACATGATTGTGTATTGTTGTTCACTGCCATGGGTAGGCAGTAATAGAGGGAGTAGAAAAATTTAGAATTCAAAAGTCTGCAAAAGGATGAATGTAGAAAATTCCCTTTGCATGAAACTGGGAAATAAGTAAATGAAAGAGGAAAATAATAAAGTCATTTTTCCATATTCAAAAAATAAAATAAAAACAAATATCTTAAGATGGTTCTATGGGGTCTACCAAAATACCAAAGTATGAAGGATATCCCTAAAATGGAGTCAAATAAGCAAGACAGCTGTGGATTGAAATTCTTTGTTATTAATCAAACTAGAATAGATAAGTCTATATTACATATATATGGACGAAAAGTGACAAAGAAAATTCTTTATCTCAATGACATTCTCCCATCTCAGTTTTTGCTCTTTTCTCCTCTTCTAATATGTTCATTCTTTCTCAGGCACAGCTATTCTGTGTTTTCATCTGTGTTTTCCAATTTAGGAGGAACATTATCTTATTTTTCACACTAAGTGAATTTTAATTTTTTACCATGCTTTGGAGTATTCGTATTTAAAAACAGGCTCACAAACATCATAAAAGGTTAAATAAGTAACAAATACTATTAATAATTGTTACATGGCTGGTCATAGAATTTTAGGTATTAGCTCAATGAGTTACGCTCCCAACAACTTCAAAGCTCTACCACCTAAAGCTGAAATTCCAAGTGTCATTTCAAACACCCCCTTGTCCTAGATGCCTAAAGATAACCCTGAAAGGGCCTCAGACTTCTTCTATACATAACCACTTATGAGGAAACTCAGGACAGGACAGGAAAAGTGTCCTACTTAGGTTAACATAGGTAATTTGTCTTTGGCCCCAGAGTCAGTGCTTTCCCCCTTGTACCAAAACAGGCCCATTTTTCAATCACAGTCAGTGAGCATTAATTAGAAATCTACCAGGTGAAAAACTTTGTGTTTAGTGTCATTTTTTTTCTGAAGGAAATCACAATCTATTCAGGGATATATAATGCAAACAGATATACATACAACATACATAAGGAAAATAGAAAATAATTAAAAGAGGAAAAACTATAATTAAAGGGATTTGGAAAAATGATTTCTGTAGAAGGTGGAACTTTAATTGGGGAAGAAGGAAATCAGGAAAAAGGAGGAAAGAGAAAATTATAGGCATGAAAGATAAAATGAAATAATGTCAAGAGCCAAAAGATGCAGTGTCCTATTCATGGAACAGTAAGGAGGTGAAAATCACTAGAATGAAGAGAATGTGGATACATCATGCAGAAATGTGTCTAATACTTTTGCAAATCACCTCCCAAGCTGTTCAAAAACTATCACTGAGTACTTAGACATTTCTTCTGTCCTAAATGTTGGGTACCAATGAAGACTACTACTGTCAGAAGGCACTGGGTGCCAAAGGGAGATTTTCTTAATTTTCAGAAATTAATTAATTGGAAGAAGGAAGCCATCTCTTGCTCAGTCTTGTGGGTCATTCAGTGAATGAATTAATAGGAAAGTTTAGTTTGTCACATCACACAGAGTCTTTTCTTTCTTTTTAAAAATTTAATACTTTTCCCCATTAAATGCAAAAACAATTTTCAAAATTCACTTCTAAAACCTTGAGATATGAATTTTCACCCTTCCTCCCACCCCAATTACCCACATTGAGAAAACAAGTTATTTGATTGAAATGTGTAGTCATGAAAAATCTTTACCACAATAGTCATGTTGTAAAAATAAACATATCCTCTCAAAGAAAAGAGAAGCCTCAAGAAAAATATAGTTTAAAAATATGCTTCATTCATTCTCTATTCAAAGATATCAGCTCTATCTTTGGAATGGATAGTATTCTTTATTATTAGTCTTAAGGAGTTGTTTTGGGTCACAGCACTGGTGAGTAAAATGTCATTCACAGCTGATCATGCTGCAATATCGCTGTCACTTTTTATATAGTATATTTTCTACTGTATCTATTCATATTTTTTCCTGAGAGCATTCTGTTCATCATTTCTTATAAGAAAATAATATTCCATAATAATCAAATGCAACAATTTGTTCAGTCATTTCCCTCAATCTCTAGTTCCTTGCCCCCAGAAAAGAGCTATTATAAATTTCCTTATACAAATAGGTCCTTCTGTTCCTAGTTTTCATTACTTCTGAAATACAGATCTGGTAGTGGCATTGCTAGATTTAAGGGTAGGCATAGTTTTATAGCCCTTTGGACATAATTCCAAATTATAGAATTGTTGAAATCTTTCACAATTCCTTCAACAATGCATTAATTTCTCATTTTTCCTATATCCCATCCAACATTTGACATTTTCTTTTTCTATCCTAATAGCAAATCCAATAGATTTAAGGATGTGCCAAAGAATTGTTCCAACCTGCATTTTTCCTATCAATAGTGAGTTAAGATAATTTTTAACAATGATTTAAATATGGCCCTGGAGTCAGGAGTACCTGAGTTCAAATCTGGGCTCAGACACTTAATAATTGCCTAGCTATGTGGCCTTGGGCAAGCCACTTAACCCCATTTGCCTTACAAAGAAAAACTAAAAAAAATGATTTAAATAGCAACATTAATAATAAGCTTATCTGAAAATTATTGATATCTTTTGATCATTTATCAATTGGGGGTGGCTCTTTTTTTAATAAATTTGACTTAAATCTTTGTTTGAGAAATGAAAACTTTATCAGTGAAACATTTCAATATTTTTGCCACAGTTACTATTGCTAACTGCATTTCACTCCAACCTATTGCCTCCACCTCCATTTATTCTGTTCTCTCTCTCCTTTCTCCTATTCCCTTTTTCAAAAGTGTTTGCATCTGTATACGCCTTCCCACAATGTTCCCTCCCTTCTATCTTCCTCTTTTCTTTTTCTTTCCTCTCCTACTTCACTCTTAGATAAGATATATTGCTATACCCAATTGACTATGGATGTTATTCCCTCTATGAGCCAATTCTGATGACAGTAAGGCTCCCTCATTCCCCCCACCCTCCCTCCACTCTATTGCAAAAGTTTTTTCTTGCCTCTTTTCTGTAAAATAACTTAGCCCATTCTATCTCTCCCTTTCCCTTTCTCCCAGGACTTTCCTATCTCCTACATTGAGTCTATCATTTAAAAAAAACTATCCTTTCAAGTTAAACTCCCCCCTGTGCCTTCCTATATTTGCTCCCTCTAACTACTCTAATAAATCAGAAAGTTCAAATGAGTTATCAGCAACATCTATATTTGCAGGAATAAAAATAGCTCAAGAACATTAAGTCTTTTAAGATTTACCTTTCCTCATGGTGGAGAGAAACTAGGCACTGTGCTAAAGTCTCCTAGCTTTCCCTAAGAATTAATATGAATCAAGCCTCTTAAAAGAAGTCAAATCCATGAAATTCAGATAGAGCAAAGGAGAACATCTTCCAACAAGGTCTGTCTCAGGGGACTATGGTTGAACCTGCAGCAGACAGCAGAGAACCTAAGCAGAAGAGGAAGGGTGAGACCCCAAACTAACCTCAGAGCAACCCGAGAAGTTTTGGGTTGGTGAGCAGGCAGGAGTGCAATGCAGTGGACTGGGGAGCAGCTAAACATCAATATGATCAGTTCTGCTGACCTGGAAAACCAGGGCCATGTGCTCCATATCCATATTTTCAGTGGAGTCCCCTTGTTTCCAGTTGAGTCTCCCCCCCACACACATCCCTGTGAGAGAAAGGTACTCTTCTCAGAACAAACACAAACCCCAAACCCAAAACCCCATCTCCACTCCCATCCCCAGGTTCATGTGTGGGCAGCAGATCTCTCTCAGTACTGAGATTAACTAAATAGTTGAAGGACCCAGCCCACATTGTCCAAGGATAATTCAGATCCTGTTGCTCCCCTCCCCCTGCTACCAGGTCTAGGGAGTGGACCACAAATCAAGCTCACAGTCACTCCAGAGAACACCTCTGGCACCCCCACTGGTGGGTCCACTTGGGGTTACTAAGCCCAGTGAGCAAAGCCTCTAGGGTTTCTAAAACCAAAGGTCTGTGAGCCAGCCCCCACCCCAACAACAGGATTCTAGGAAAATGAAGAAAATCCAGTGGAAAGGAGGGCCCACAGAAAACACTTTTAAGACAAAGACACTAACTCAAAGAGAACTAGAACTTTTGAGGATAATATGAATTGGACTCCAAGACTTCATAGAAGAGAACAGGAAGGAGTTTAAAAATCAATTGAAAAAAATGGGAAAATAGACTCGAGAGAAAATTAACACTTTGCAACAAGAAAACAAATTACTTATAAAATACAATTGTGCAAATTCAAAAAGTAAATAATTCTTTCAAAACCTCAACTGGGCAAATGGAAAATTCCTTCAAAAATAGAATTGACAAATTGGAAAAGGGGTTAAAAAAAGGTAAATGAAGAAAATTCTTCTCTAATAAAAGGAATGGAATCTGTGGAAACACATGATTTCATGAGAAAACAAGAATCTATGAAACAAATCAAAAAAATTGAAAAAAATTGTCAAAATGTAAAATACCTAATTGGCAAAACCACTGAGCTTGAGAATAGATCCAGGAGAGACAACTTAAGAATCACTGAACTTACAAAAAAATACTGAAGAGAAAAAAGGCCTGGACTCAAAATTATAGGATTTAATTATGGAAAAATTTTCCTGACATCATGGAACAAGAGGGCAAAATAGTTATTGAAAGAATTCAACAATATCCTCTTGAAAGCGATCCCAAAATGAAAACACCAAGGAATATTCTGGCCAAATTCCAAAACCATCAGATAAAAGAGAAAATCCTGCAAGCAGCCAGAAAGAAACAATTTAGATAATAAGGAGCCATAATAAGGATTATACAGGGCATGGCTGCATCATGATTAAGGCAACAAAGGACTCAGAATGAGATATCCTGAAGAGCAAGAGAGCTTGGAATGAAGCCAAGAATGTAAATTGAGCCTTGTCTTTGAGAGAAAAAGATGGACATTAAACTAAATCAGAGACTTCCAACTTTTCCTGATGAAAAGAGAAGAGCTAAATAGAAAATTTGGACTTCAAACAGGAGACTCAAGAGACACATGAAAAAGGTAAAAATGGGAAGAGGAAAAAAAAACTGCTATCCAATAAGATAAAACTGACTATATCCTCACCTGGGAGAAAGATTCTCAAACCTCTTGAGAATTGTAACTTTATTAGAGAGAATATACTTAGCCATGACTTACCATTACTTTGTTTTTAGGTTTTTGCAAGGCAAATGGGGTTAAGTGGCTTGCCCAAGGCCACACAGCTAGGTAATTATTAAGTGTATGAGACTGCATTTGAACCCAGGTACCCCTGACTCCAGGGCCCATGCTTTATCCACTTCGCCACCTAGCTGTCCGACTTACCATTACTTTAAGAGAATGATTTAAAAACTATATCTCCTTTAAAATGGAGTCATTACAGAGACAGGAGCATGGAAAAGACTGAATGGGGTAAATCACATCACATAAAGAGGTACAAAGGACCTATTGCAAGAGAGGGGAAGAAGGAGGAGGTGAGAACTGCTTGAATCATACTCTCAACAGACTTGGCTGAAAGTTAAGATACACACACTCAGTTAAGTTAAGAAACTTATCTTACCTTTCAAGTATTAAAAGGGAAAAGGGGAGGGGGGAGAAAATAGGAACTAATAGAAGGAAGGGAAGGAAGGGGAAAAGAGAAAAGGGAAAGAAAGGGGAGGGGAGGGTGGATATAAGGGGGCAAAAACACTGAAGGAGGTGATATTCAGAAATAAAATACTAGGGGATATGGATAAAGTGAGAAAAGGGGGGAAATACAAACAGAGGAAATATAGCATGGGGGGCAATAACGAGTAATTTTAGCTTTGAATTTTAATGGGATGAACTCCCCCATTAAACATAAATAAATAGAAGAGTGGATTAAAAACCAGAATTTTACAACATGTGGCTTATAAGAAACTCATTTGAAGCAGAGAGATAAATAGAGAGTAAAGGTAAAAGGTTGGAGCAAAATATATTTTGCTTCAGCTGAAGTGAAAAAAGCAGGTGTAGCAATCCTTATCTCAGACAAAGCAGCTGCAAAAAGAGATCTCATTATGAGATGAGCATGGAAACTATATCCTCCTAAAAGGTACCATAGACAAGAAAGCAATTTGAATGTTAATTTTGTATGCACCAAGTGCTGTAGCATCCAAATTCGTGGAGGAGAAGGTGAATGACTTGCAGGAAGACATAGAAAGCAAACTCTACTGGCTGTAGAATGCAACCTCCCACTCTCAGATTTAGATAAATCTAATCATAATATAAACAGGAAGTTAAGGAGGTAAATAGAAGGTTAGAAAATGTTAGAAATGATTTATAGAGGAAATTAAATGGGGATAGAAAGGAATATATTTGGCACTTAAACAGAAATTGACCACATACTAGGGCATAAAAATCTTATAATCAAATGCAGAAAGGAAGAAATAATGAATACATCCTTCTCGGAGCATAATGCAGTAAATATCAAATGCTATAATAGGCTTGGAGAGAGAGACCTCAAACTAATTGGAAACTCAATAGCCTCAGTTTCAAGAATTAGTGGATCAAACAACAAATTATAGAAAGAATTGATGTTTTCATCCTGTATAATGACAATAACGAGACAACATACCAAAAGTTTTGAGATACAGCCAAGGCAGTTGTCGATGAATGCATGAATAAATTAGAGAAAGAGAAAATCAATTAAGTAAATATGCAACTAAATATTAGAGAAAGAACAAATTTAAAACACCCAATTGTGAATTTAGAAATTCTAAAAATTAAAGGAGAAATGAACAAAATTGAAAGCAAGAAAACTATTTTAAAAACAAGAGTTGGTTTTTATGAAAAAAGCAATAAAATTGATAAATGGTTAATTTGATTTTAAAAAGAAAGATTAAAACCAAATTGCTGGCATCATAAATCAAAAAGTTAAACTTACCCTCAATGAGGAGGAAATTAAAGTATTAATTCAGAATTATATTGCCCAACTGTATACCAATAGCTTTGAATAAGTGAAATGGACAAATATTTAGAAAAAATATAAATAGTCCAGTTTAAATAAAGAGAAAATTAAATACCTAAATAACATGATATTAGAAAAGAAATTCAACAAATCATTGTACTCCCCAAGAAAAAATCTCCAGGACCAGATGGATTCACAAGTGAATTCTATCAAACATTTAAGGACAATTGGCTCCAATTCTGTGTAAAATCTTCAGAAAAATAGGTGAAGACGGAACTCTGCCTAACTCTTTCTGTGACACCAATATGGTGCTGATACCTAAACCAGGAAGAGTCAAAACAGTGAGAAAATTATAGACCTACCTCCCTAATGAATATAGATGCAAAAATCTTACATTAAATCTTTTTTTGTATTTTCAATTTTATTTCAAAACAACTTAAATATTTAGATAAATGATTTTAGTATATAAATTTGATTGTTTTTTTATACAGAATATAAAGAGGGAAACCTCATTAGTCTTCCATAGAAAGTGTTTTACAAGCCTGAAGGATACTTTCTGCACACAAGTGTTTCCTCTCACACATAAAGTACTGGGAAATAACTGCCTAATGCTTCTACACATAAATTAGAACAGGTGACACTGCATATCAAAAAGACCGTGAGAAACATTTTAGTCAATCAGACACAAAGCAGATGTGACACAGAAAACTGTGCAAATTCCAGTAAGGCCAAGTCAGTAACTTTAGTTGGGACACAGAAGATAGCAGAAGGGGACAAGTAGTTTGCACCGAATTAAAACAGCATTCAAGAGCTATTTTTTTAAAAAGGTAGAAAAAGGGATTTTTTGCTTAAGCAAATAAATTTGTTTTTAACTGCCAAAACAAAGCAAAACTGAGCATTATAATGAGTGTTAGTATACTGGAGGCTTATTGGCCTGTTTCTGTGCAGCATGCTAAAATTAGTGAGAACCTCTTCACCAGTGCGTATGAATCACTAATATTCATGGTAATAGCTTTGTTTATTTTTACACAGATTTTTTTTTACAGCATTTCAGGCATGTCAGATTTTGGATGGAGTATAACTTTTATCTATTATTTCGTCTTGTAAAAACGTGTGAAGACAACGTTCATTCTGTGCCAATGGGTGGCCAGCAACCTTGTTTATAAATTGTTCAAGCCCTTGCTTCCTTTCCTCTATAAAAGAATCATCGAATATTCCATCATCTCCTCGAAAAGGAAGTTGATGCAAAAATGCTTTCCCAGGAAAAGGTGGGACTACAACCTTGCTTACTCTTTCTAATTCACTTCGAAGCCACTCAAAATCACTGTATCTTCTTCTCACAGAAGAGTCCATCAACTTGAAAATAGGAAGATTTGTCTTGACCTTGATCTCGTAGGTGGTGAAGCGGCCTCGGCCGACCCCCACCGTCTGGGGATTGCTGACATTGATCTCCAGGAAGTTGCTGGGCAGCCCGTAGGCATCGTTCACGTTCTGCGGCTTGGTGATGAGCCGCCGGGTGTCCGCTACCTTCTCTGCCCTGTCACCGCCGCGCCGCCGCCCACCCGGGGGGATCCGAGCTCGAGCTCGCGCGCCAGATTAAATCTTAACAAAGTAATTATAGCACGTTATCACTACAATACTACACTATGACCAAGCTGGATTTATGCCAGGAATGCAGATTTGGTTCAATATTAGGAAAACTCAGTATAATTTATTATATCAATAACAAACATCAGAAATCAGATGATTGCCTCAATAGATGCTGAAAAAGACTTTGACAAAAAGCAGCACCCACTCCTACTAAGAATACTAGAGTGTGTAGAAATAAATGGATTCTTCCTTAAAATGATTAGCAGTATGAATCTGAAACCATCAACAAGCAATATGTGAAATGGGGATAAGCTAGAGGCATTCCCAGTAAGATCAGTGGTGAAACAAGGATGTCTGTTATCACCACCACTATTCAATATTGTGTTAGAAATGTTACCTTCACCAATAAGAGAAGAAAAAGAAATTGAAGGAATAAGAATTGGGAAGGAAGAAAGAAAACATGATGGTACACCTAGAGAATCCTAAAATTCATCTAAAAATCTACTAGAGGGGCGGCTAGGTGGCACAGTGGATAAAGCACTGGCCCTGGCTTCAGGAGTACCTGGGTTCAAATCCGGTCTCAGACACTTAATAATTACCTAGCTGTGTGGCCTTGGGCAAGCCACTTAACCTCAGTTGCCTTGCAAAAAAAAAACAAAAAACTACTAGAAACAATTAGCAACGTTAGCAAAGTTGCAAAATATAAAATAAACCCTCATAAATCCTCAGTTTTTCTACATATTACTTGCAAGATACAGCAGCAAGAGCTAGAAAGAGAAATTCTATTCAAAGTAACCAGACAATATAAAATACTTTGGAGTCTACCTGTCAAGGCAGACTCAGAAACTCTATGTAAACAACTACAAAACACTTCTTACACAAATAAAATCAGGTTTAAATAACTGCTCATGGATAGACCAAGCTAATGTAATAAAAATGACAATTCTATCTAAATTACTTATTTAGTGCTCTACCAATCAAATTCAAAAAATACTTTAATGAGTTAGAAAAAATGTATATAAATTCATATGAAGAAATCAAATGTCAACAATTTCCAGGTATTTAATGAAAAAAAAGTGCAAAAGAAGGTGGCTTAACCCTGCCAGATCTAAAATTATATTCTAAAGGATCAGTCATCAAAACTGTCTGGTATTGGCTAAGAAAGAGTGATGTATCAGTGGAAAGACTAGGTGCAAAAGAGATAGCAGGAAATGATTATAGTAATCTGCTGTTTGATAAACTCAAAGTCCAGCTTCTGGGGAAAAAAAAAACTCTCTCTTCAATAAAAACTGTTAGGAAAATTGGCAGAAACTTGGATTAAACCAGCACCTCAAAACCTATACCAAGATAAGATTAAAATGAATACAGGATTTAGACATAAAATACAATATTATAAGCAAACTATGAGCTCAAGGAATAGTTTACCTGTCAGATCTATGGAAAGAGAAGCAGTTTATGACCAAGGAAAAGATGGAGAACATCGTTTAAAACAAACTAAATAATTTTGATTATATTAAATTTAAAAGTTTTTGCATAAAGAAAACCACTGTAACCATGATCAAGAGAAATGTACTAAATTGGGAAACAATTGTTACATCTAGTATTTCTAATATAAATATAAAGAACTAAGTCATTTTTTTAAAATTTATTTTGAGTTTTACAATTTTTCCCCTATTCTTGCTTCCCCCTCCCACAGAAGGCAGTCCATTAGTCTTTTTTTTTAGGATTTTTGCAAGGCAAATGGGGTTAAGTGGCTTGCCCAAGGCCACACAGCTAGGTAATTATTAAGTGTCTGAGACCGGATTTGAACCCAGGTACTCCTGACTCCAAAGCTGGTGCTTTATCCACTATGCCACCTAGCCACCCCGAGTCTATTAGTCTTTACACTGTTTCCATGTCATACATTGATCTAAGTTGAATGTGATGAGAGAGAAATCATATACTTAAGGAAGAAAAATAAAATATAAGAAAGATAGCAAAATAAGATAATGATTTTTTTCCCCTAAATTGAAAGTAATAGTCTTTGGTTTTTGTTCAAATCCCACAAGTCTTTCTCTGGATGCAGATGTTATTCTCCATTGCAGATAGCCCAAAATTGTCCCTGATTGTTGCACTAATGGAATGAGCAAGTCCATCAAGGTTAATCATCACCCCCATGTTGCTATTAGGGTGTACAATGTTTTTCTGGTTCTGCTCATCTCATGCAGCATCAGTTCATGCAAATCCTTACATGCTTACCTGAATTCCTATTCCTCTTAGTTTCTAATAGAACAATACTGTTCCATGACATACATATACCATAGTTTGGTAAGAACTGAGTCAAATTAAAAAAAAAAAACATTCCCCAATTGACAAATGTTTAAAGGACTTATGTAGAGGCAATTTACAGATGAGGAAATCAAAGCAGTCCAAAGTCATAAGAAAGATTGCTTTAAAATTTAGGCATCTCAGAGGTACCACCTCACACCTCTCAGACTGACCAATATGACCAGAAAAGGATAATGATCCTTGTTGGAAGGATTGTGGGAAATCTGGGACACTATTACATTGTTGGTGGAATTGTGAACTCATCCAACCTTTCTGGAGAACAATTTGGAATTATGCCTAAAAGGCAGTGAAAATGTACATACCCTTTGATCCAGCAAAACCTGTAGTGGGTTTATACCCTGAAGAGAGATCATGAAAAAGGATAAAAACATCACTTGTACAAAAATATTCATTGCAGCTCTGTTTGTGGTGGCAAAGTACTGGAAATTGAGTGAATGTCCATCAATTTGGGAGTGACTGAACAAATTGTGGTATATGTATGTTATGAAACACTAATGTTCTATTAGAAACCAGGATGGATAGCAATTCAAAGAAGCCTGTAAAAATTTGCATTAAATGATGCTGAATGAGATGAGCAGAACCAGATGAACATTGTACAACATAACAGCAACATGGGGTTGATTATAAATCTTAATGGACTTGCTTATTTCATCAGTGCAACAATTAAGGACAATTTTAGGGTATCTGCCATGAAGAATAACATTTGTATCCACAGAAAGAATTAAGGATATTTAACAAAGACCAAAGACTATTACCTTTAATTTTTTTTATTAAATCTATCTTATTATGTAATTTTCTTATCTCTTATATTTTGTGTGATGGAGAATGCCATCTGTATCCAGAGAAACAATTGTGGAGTTTGAATAAAAGCAAAGACTATATTTAGGGTTTTTTTTTTTTGCAAGGCAAATGGGGTTAAGTGGCTTGCCCAAGGCCACACAGCTAGGTAATTATTAAGTGTCTGAGAACAGATTTGAACCCATGTACTCCTGATTCCAGGGCCAGTGCTTTATCCACTGTGTCACCTAGCTGCCCCAAAGGCAAATACTAGTACCTTTAACTTTAAAAAAGTATTCTTATTATGTAATTTTGTTATCACTTATATTTTATCTTGTTTCCTTAAGGATATGATTTCTCTTGCAACACATTCAATTTTGATCAATATATAGCATGTAAACAGTGTAAAGATTATCAGACTGCTCTGTGGGGGGTGGGAGGAGGGAAGCAAGATTAAGGGGAAAAAGTAAACTACATAAGAATAAAAATAATAAAAAAGAATTTATCTTTCCTGTTTACCCTTGTAATGCTTCAATTGAATCTTTTAATTGAAGATTAATATTTTTTTCTTCAACTCTGCATGTTTCATCAGTAAAGTTCAAAAGTCTATTTCATTGAATTTCTATCTCTTCTCCTGAAAGAGTACTTTCAATTTCATTCAATAATTAATTCTTGGTTGTAATCCAAACTCTTGCATTCCAGAATACCATATTCTAAGGCTGACAATGCCGTAATGTAAAGGCTGATAAATTTTGTGTTATTCTGACTGTAGTTTCACAATTGTTTCATTCTGTCTGCTTGCAGCAGTTTCTCCTCCTTAATCTGGGAGGTCTGAATTTTGACTGGAAATTTTCTCTTTGGAATCTCTTTCAAGTGATATTTGGTGGATTCTTTAAATTTCTATTTTACCCACTGATTCTAGAATATCAGGGCAGATTTTCTTGATAATTTCTTGAAAAAAAAAGACTTCTAGGATGGTTTTATTTTTTTTGCTCCTGACTTTCAAGAAGTCCAAGAATGTTGAAATTATCTCTCTTGGATCTTTTTTTCTGGATCAGGTGCTATTCTGATGTGATATCTCAAATTGGTTTTCATATTTTTGTTTTTGTTTTGTTTTTTTGATTTTGTACAAAGTCATCATCTTTCTATTACTCCATTCTATATTTTGAGGATTTATTTTCTTCACTAAGCTTTTTTTGACAAATTCTTCTTTTTTTAAGTCATTCTTCTCCCATTTGCTTTGTGAACCTCTTTTTCAATTTGACCCAGTCTGACTTTTAGGGTATTATTCTCTTCAGTAATCTTTGGGCTTCCTTCACCAAAGCTGATGAGTTGGTTTTTTAATTATTTTCTTACAGCATTCTAGTTTCTCTTTACAATTTTTCCTCTACCATACTTGGCTTTCAAAATCTTTTTACATTCTTCCATAGTGTGAGACCAATTGTTATTTTTTTCTTGGAGCCTTTGGAGGTAGAAGCTTTGACTTTGTTATCTCCTTCTGATTGTGTCTTTTGATTTTCCTTATGAGCATCAAAGCTGTCTATGGTCACATATTTTTTTCCTTCTGCTGCTCATCTCCCCCACCTATGACTTAATTTTAACTCTTTGTTAAGGTAGAACCCTGCTTCCAAGGGGGAGGACACAGTATCCCAAGTCTTTGGAGTTTTGGGCAAGTTTTAAATTCTTCCAAGGTCATGATCTATGGGGAGGTTTTGGCTACTCTCCTAGTCTATGCTCTCTTCTGTTGGGGATTAAAAGCACTCTTTTCTGTCCTGAAACATTGGAGGAGGGTTCTTTCTCTGCTACATCCCTAAACTCTAGGGTACAGTTGCTCCTCTTCATGCTATTGGGGCTGCAGACTGTTACCTAGATATAAGTACAGGCAAAGCAAAAGTGTCCTGACTCAATGATAATAAATAGACACTTGTAATCATCTTTCAACTCTTTTACCATCCATGGACAGACAATTCTGGAAGAAGCTGCCTCTGCTGATTCAACAGCTCCCAAGTTCTGCTCCTGGTCTGCTAGTCAGAGTCTTCTTTTCCACTTCACACCCTGATATCATATAATGAAACCTGAAAGATTTGACCAACAAAACTAACAACAACAATAAACACAATTTTATCCACAGGATTGGTTTTGGGAAAACGAAGCCAGTCACCATTCCCAAGGACAAATGATAAAGAAGTAACAGGCGTAATCAATGGTGACAAATTAAAAAGTACATGAACTTTAGAAGGGAAGAGTCTAGGTTGGAATCCCAGATGAACTAAACATGTCTAGTTAGCTATGTGACTTTGGGCAAGTCATTTAAATTTTCTTAGTCTCTGTTTCTGGATTTATATAATAAAAACTGTTGTTAATAATGTAAATTATACAGATGATCCTTTTGATCCCCAAAACTACACTCCAGAAAATATGCTGTTTCCACAATTTTACAGAAAATTTCTGAAAATTGAACTGGCATGCCTATGGTAACAATTTTGTAAATATCAGAGGTAAGGGTATAAATTCAGGTAAAGGTGGCAAATAAATGGACAGTATAACATGCTACATTTGTTTAAATGTGGATCTTGAGCTAGATAGTATCTATCTAGTCTTCTCCTTTTCTAACTTTGATGATTCAAAACTTCTGCTCTGCCTTCTGTCTTCACAAAAAAAGTCTACTGGTATGCCAAAACCAATTTTGTCCAACTTTATTTTAGTATTTGTATTAATGTGCTGATTTAATTATATAAATAAGTATTACTTAAAAAGAGAATGAAATTTTTGCATTTTTCTTCTCTATTGTTTATGGACAACAATAACAGAAGATAAGCTAAAACAATTATGGACACAACTCTTTTGCCTGTCATTTCATTGTTAAATGATAATGATTGAATATACTATTAATATTAAATCTACAAAAAAATTTGATGTCATTGTCTAGTTATAAAAATTCCAATACATTAGTCTAAAGAAAACCAAATAAACAAAGCCCCCCAAATGCACAATTGACATACTGAAATTTTGGAACTACGTGTATATGGAGAATAATCTGATAATCTAATTTTCTGTAAGAATTTTGAATTGTTAGCACACAACATATAAGATCTTGGCATTTTCTTTCTTATTTTTTGCTAGTTATTCTGACAAGACTTTGAATATCTACACCTTGGAATAATCTCATTTATGAATGTCATATTCAGATATGCTACTCCAAATTTACTTAGTTAAATCAGATGTAATTCAAACCACTGAAAAAGCATTTGTCTTTTGCCTGCTTCGTTATTTTAGTATTCATTTAATTAAAATAAATGTAAGATATTTCCAAGTATATTTTCTTCTCTGAAAATGATTTTCTTCATATAATAAGAACAGCAAATAAGAATTCATAAATAATTGCCCTGGAGACATTTTGGTCAAGAAATTCTCTCTAGAAATAAATATCTTATTCCAGTATTTTTTCTCCTTTTGCTTATCAGGCAATGGATATAGCAACAATTAGCAAAAGCAAATAGCATTCTATAGTTTTATGCAAATGTAATCTATCTGTTTTCTTTCATCAAAAATGATGTATATACTTTTTAGAGTGCATATTTTATCTTTCAATTGGAAAGTAAACTTCTCAAGAGATTAAAAAGGGGATTTAAAAATCTTTTATCTTTCCAATTCCAAGTGCCTGGGCACATTTATCCCTAGAACCTTTGAGCATTTTGCCAGAGGTATATTAGGAAATTTATTAAAGCAGGCTTTTGAGCATTTATGTGAACAATTTTAAGTTTGATATGCATTATTTAGATAATCTCTTACTTACTTATGTCTAGAAAAAATAAGTCAAACCCAATTTTTAAAGAAATTTGTCATTTTCTGGGAGAAAATACTGAAAGTGAAAATTTAACAATCTATTTTCAGGAGTCTGTTTAAGCTCTTTACAACACTCTGATTAATAAATGCCCAATTAAAGTTTGATTCCCTATATTCTTTGTTTCTGTAAGTGTTTTTTTCTAATTGTTTCCTCTATATGAACATTAGGTGACTATGGAAGACATTTGTGATGTTGACAGAGTGGGATCTATTGATATGAGAACTATCTCTATCTACCAAGGTAGCAGCTAACATATTGATAACTTCATAGGCAAATTCTAGGAAAATAGAGGGTGAGTGACTTACCCAATATTATATTATATATAAATTAAGAAATTGTATTTGGACCCAGGTTATTTTGAGTCAAAAGTCAACACAGTGCTATGAGCCTAATGGATGGAAAGCTTCATATAGGGAAATCTTTGCTAAATTGTTACAGTGTGGGATTCTGAGTAAAATGTGTATAATTTAATAATCATTTAAAATTTTTTCATACATTTTATTTTTAATGGAACAAAACAAACATCATGTATGATAAAATGATTGCACATGAACCTGCAAATCTATTACATATATATACTATATATATATATATATACATAAAATTATTCTATACATATTTCTATTTATCAGTTCTTTCTCTAGATGTAAATATCATCTTTTTTATATGTTCTTTGTAGTTAACTTGGGTATTTACAGTAGACAATGACTTTAAGAACCACTCAAAGTGGTTCTTAAAATAATGTTACTGTTACTCCATAAAAGATTCTCTTGGATTAGTGCATTTTATTCTTCATTATTTCTTGCAACTCTATCCATTTTTTAAGATAATCAAGCTCATCATATTTTACTGCATAACAGTATTTCATCACAATCATAAACTATAACTTGTTTAACCATTCCCCAATTTATGGACATTCCTGCATTATCTAATTCTCAAAGAGAGATGTTATAAATATTTTAGGACATATAGGTTCTTTTCTTTTCCCTCAATCTTCTTTGGCCATAGAACTAATAATGGTATGGTTGGGTCAAAGGATACAGGCAGTTTAATAACACTTTGGAAATAAATCCAAGTTGTTCACAAAATCATTGAATCAGTTCACATTCCTACCAACAGCATCCGTATTTTTCTACATCTCCTCCTACTTTTGTTGTTTTCCCCCTTAATCATTTTAAGCAATCTGATAGGTAAAAAAAATGATATATAAAGATCATTTTAATATGTATTTCTCTAATCAGCAATGATTTCGAATATTTTATATGACAAAATTGTGTTAATTTCTTTACCTAAAAACAGCCTGTTCATGTCCTTCAATCAGTCATTAGAGTATGACTTTCTTCTTGTAGAATTTGCAACGTTATATATTTGTGATGTGAAACCTTTCCCTGAGAAATTGTCTATAAAGTTGCTTTTTTCTTCAATTTTCTATTTTCCTTCTGATCTGGTATACATTTGTTTTAAGTGCTATGTGAATGCAAATTATTACTCTTATTACCATCATTATTATTCCTCTGACACATGAATGCTGTTAATTCTCTTTCAGAAAATTAGTAAAATTATCACTTTTCAATCCAATATACTTAATCATTAAATATCTGCTATAAGCAGGGCACCTACCTGAATGCCAGATATCAAAAAAATCAAAAAGCTCTCTGATTCCTGCCATCTAAGAGATTGCATTCTAAGCATGTACATAGATACCTAAATTAATCAATAAACATTATTATTATTTTGTTAATATTTTAAAATATTTATTATAAACTAACAAATTGAGATAAATTAATAAATATAAAAACATTAGGAACAAATGAACTCATGGATTACTTAATATGTTAAAAAATAAAAACATTAATGAGTTTTAATAACGATGGAGTTGATATTATTCAAGTTAAAATAATTTATTGTATTTATTTAGGTTGAACATTTATGGCAATAAAATAACTACAATATTTAGAACTTTAATATGTACAGATTTCTTTATATATATGAACTTATTTGACTTACTTGGCGTTGGGATTACAATGATAAAATGGAAATACACCATGTCTTCGAAGAACTAATTAACTATTAATAAAATTAGATGTGAATGCACATAAATTATGCAAAACATACGCAAGGTAAATTCGAAGTAATTTGGAAGGAAAGGGGAACTGGTAACTAGAAAGATTATAAAGTACATAATGTCGATTATATTGTTTGAACTACATATTGTAAGAGAAGGAGAAAATGAGGGAAAATATTATAGGCATGGGCAAAGACACATAGATGGGAGATGAATTCGCATGTTCAGGGAACAGTAAGCACTTCATTCCAGTTTGCCTTAACACTATAGGAAAAGTAATGCGCAATCATCTTGGAAAAATAAACTGGTATTTTATTGTATAGGTGTATTTAAAATTCAAAAAACAAGAACCACTTGATCCTAATGGCAATAATAAACAGAAATTTTTGAACAGCGGAAAGTCATTTAGTAATATATTTCTAGTAGTTTGTGGAGAGTGGATTGAAGGAGGGAGATGAATTAGGGGCTTATTATGATAGTATAGATGGTGATGAGCAACTGAACTGTAGCCATGTTAGAGGAGATGTTGTGGAGGAGAAAATTTGATTGTTGGTTGATTATTAAGAAAAGAGAAACTGACCAATTAGTGAAGAATTTGAGTTGTCATATCTACATGATTGCTAGGAGTTGGTAATCTCAAAATATAAAAAAGGAAAGTTGTAAATAAGAATGTGTTTGGTGTAAAAAAGATGAGGCTTATTTTGAAAATATTGTGTTTGCCTGTAGAAGAGTCAATTGGAAATATTACTAGGAAAATTGGTGACATAAGACTAGTCTTTAGGAGAGAGTCTATGTTTATATATGTAGATCTAGTGACTGTTTTCATGGGAAAAATAATGGAGTGGATGGGGCTTGATTAGATCAGTAAGAGAGAAAAGAGAAGAAAAAATGGCAAAAGTAAATGCAAAATAATTTCAAGGGTGGAAGCACTACCAAATGTATGAAATAATAAAGGCATTTTATGAAGGGGTATTTGAGATTTAGCTTGAAAAGTACTAAGCATTCTTAAAAAAACACCCTAAAAACCACAAATAAGGAGACAATGCATTCCAGGTATAGGGAAGAAAATGTAGACATGTTGTCAGATCTAATAACACATATAAGAAAAAGAAAGCAATTTGCCCGGTTGCCTTGAATATATGACATGTGAAGGGAATTAAACTGAAATCATTTTGGAAATATGGCCTGGAGCCAAATTATGAAGAGTTTTAAGCAAAGGGATTTGTGTTTTATGACAGAAGCCCTAGGGATGGTTTGAATGAAGCTTCCAGGAAATAGCAAGGCATAACAGTACACTCTATTAAACAAAATTATGTGTTCCAGGAAGCTATACATGCATATTGAGACACATAAATATGGCAAGAAAATTTCATATCCTGACATGTCAGTGAAACGGCTTTGTTACATCTCAGTAAATAGTCTATATAAATATTAAATCTAATAACTAAATATTATTTCTACTTAGGATATGGAAGAAAATCTTCAAAAGTGACATCATTGAAATATGTGAGGTAGGCATTTATTAAAATGTGTTTGGTGCAATCATTCTCTGGTTTGAAGGGGGAAAACCTGTTATGTACTAAAATGAACATATGGAACTTCAATCTGTAGTTATAAGCTCTGCACAGCTGTGTAGCAGTTTGAGAAATAACCAAAAAATTACATCTGATTGGAGCTAAGCAGAACAGATCATTTCCCTTGTTAGTTTTCCCCCTTTAAACTCACAGCAAGAGATTTCTAGAGGGATCTCAGTTATTTAAATTAACTTTAATTTTTCTATAAGAAAAAGAGAATGAGGATGAATATCTTATGATCATGGAATGATTTTTATTTATTAGTAGAAAGACAATTTAAAAGGTCGAAGCACCCCTACAATAGCAGAACTGGTTAGTGATAAATTATAATTATAGTGATATTTGATTTGGTCATGTCATTGAAACCTCCGATTCTTAGGATTCAGTAGTGATTATCACCCATAAGAATATATATATTCATATGTATCTATATGCATATATATTAAACAATCTGAACAATAAAGACAAAAACATGACATTTTTGTGGTACAGAAAGGTTTACACAACTGTATATATGTTTATAAAAACATAGAATATGAAAGTTGGAAGGAGAGACCTCAATAGTTTTCTAATTCAATGCATACATACTACAATATGTCTCACAAGCTGTCAACAAGTCTTTATATGACTCTAACGATGGGACTGGAGACAAGGTTTACTACTTATGGAGAATTCTGATAATTCAGAGACTTGTTTTGTTTTGTTTTATTTTGTTTTTATATCAAGCCTATCTTGTTTCTTTGCTAGTACACTCATTTCTCTTGGCCCTCTTGGGTCAAAGAGAACAAATCTTGTTTCCTTTTCAGAGCAACTCTTGAAATAACTACAGATTGTTGACATTTATTTACTCCTCCCTCTATCTCTTCATTTCCTTCTTCATTTAACACCAGTATGGGGAACATTTTTCCTACCAGTAACCATTTGAATATTTATAACATCACTTGTAGATCATACAAAATTTTCAACTTAAAAATTAACCTTTTATAGTTGATCTAGCATTTAATTAATGCATCCCTAAAAAGTTGAAGTTTGAGTTTTGTCTATTGTTGCTATGGTGGCCTCAGATCAAATGATTTCCTGG
This sequence comes from Macrotis lagotis, assembly GCF_037893015.1. Classification (NCBI taxonomy): domain Eukaryota; kingdom Metazoa; phylum Chordata; class Mammalia; order Peramelemorphia; family Peramelidae; genus Macrotis; species Macrotis lagotis. The sequence continues at coordinate 84,072,568 of NC_133659.1, forward strand.
ATCTTACACAGCCCATAGTCTGGAAATTTCCCATCCCTGTTTTAATTGAACATCGCTAGTTCTTTCAAGGAATAACATTTCAAGTAATACAGCAATGTGTGGTAGATAACTGATAAAATTTTCTTCATTTAACAGGTAACTGAGTCCAGGTAACTGAGCAATAAAGATTTGATGCCTTGCCTTTGGATTATCCAGGTAATGAATAACAGAAGTAAAATTTCTAGATGCTAATTGCATAATATTTCCTTCAACTGATCAATGTTGGAGAGAATGTGGGAAAACTGGGACACTAAATCACTGCTGGTGGACTTGTGGCCTGATCCAGCCATTTTGGAAGTAAATTTGGAACTATGTGCAAAGAACAATCAAACTGTGCATACCCATTGATCCAACAATATCATTAAAACATCTATATCCAAGGAGATCAATAATAAAGGGGAGAATACTCACATGTATAAAAATATTTATAACAGCTCTTTTTATAGTGGAAAAGAACGAAACTTGAGGGGATGCTCACCAGTTGGGGAAAAGTTGAATAAGTTATAGTATGTAAATGAATGGAATACTACTGTTCTTGTAAGAAATCCTGAGTAACTGGACTTTAGAAAAGTTTGGAAAGACTTGTATGAACTGAAGCAGATTAAAGTGAGCAGAAACAGAAAAATATTATACCCATTAATAGCAACAGTGTGAGATGATGAACTATGATGCATGCAACTCCCCTTAGCAGTTCAGTGATCAAAGACAATCCTAAGAGATATATTGTAGAAAATGCCATCTCATATGGGCAGCTAGGTGGTGCATTGGATTGTATACTGACCCTGAAGTCAGGAGAACCTGAGTTCAAATTTTGTCTTAGATTCTTAATAATTACCTGGCTGTGTGACCTTGGGCCAGTCATTTAACTCCCATTGCCTTGAAAACAAAACAAAACAAAATTTCTATCCACATCCAGAGGGGGAAAAACAAAAAAAAATTGAATTCTGAACTCAGAAAAAGTCATACTGTGTTCACTCTTTAAAATTTCTTTTGTATTTTTCATACTTTCTTGTGTTTTTCCCCCTAAGTTCTAATTTGTCTTTCATGACATGACTAATATATAAATACAATAAACATGATTGTTTATGTTTGCCAACTCTTAAGGGGAAGGGTAAAAAGAAAAAATATGAAACTCAAAAGATGTCAGAAAAAGATGAATGTAAAAATTACCTTTGTATGTAATTGGAAAAAATAAATATAATGAAAATTAAATTAAAAGAAATATTTTCTTCACTGGATCATACAGCTTTAATAAAAGAATAACCCTAATTGAAGATAGTAAATGACATAATTATTTGATTTTGTTTTTATTTATTTAGCATTTTGCCTTTTCCCCCCAGATACATGTGAAAACAAGTTTTAAAATTCTTTTTCGAAACTTAGAGTTCCAGCTCATCCTCCTCGACCTCCTCCTCCTCTTCCTCTTTCCTCCTCTTCCTCTTTGGTCTCCTCCTCCTTCTCTTCCTCCTCCTTCCTCTTTTCCTCCTCTTCCTCACCATCATCACCACCATCTGCCTTTTGCTCTTCCTCCTGCTCCTCCTCCTGCTACTCCTCCTCCTCCTCCTCCTGCTCCTCCTCCTGCTCTTGCTCCTGCCCTTGCTGCTTCTCCCCCCCACCTGGAACTGACCCTCCTGGTGCCTCTTTTGTGAAGCTGTGGCCAAGTAGACCCTCGGACTCACCATGGCTGATGAAAAGCCGAAGAAAAGAGTCAACAACAACATTAATTTGAAGGTGGAAGGGCAAGATGGTTCAGTGGTGCAATTTAAGATGAAGAAGCACACACCACTTAGTAAACTAATGAAAGCCTATTGTGAATGACAGGGTTTGTCAATGAGGCAGATCAGAATCCGATTTGATGGGCAACCAATCAATGAAACAGACACACCTGCACAGGTGGAAATGGAGGATGAAGATGACTTGATGTATTCCAGCAGCAGACAGGAGGTGTTTACTAAAAAGAGAACCTGCAACTGTACTCCAGAACTGTGCTCCCAAGGAAAACAACACATTCACAATTAGAAAACCAAGATTTGGTTCATCCATATCCTAACTACTGCAGTGTAGTTTTCTCTCTTTGATTCCATTCCCACATTCCTTTATTGTACATAAAGTAACTGGTGTATGTGCACAGGCATAATGCATATTTTTTTAAACTAAATGGCCGATGGTATGTTTTGATCAGCATCAAATGGAGTTGGGGAGGGGGAAAAACAAACTGGTTCTGTGAAAATATCCCTTTTCTCCACTAGTGGCATGCTCATTCAACTTTTATCTTTATATTCCAGCAAGTTATATTGCTCTTACTGTTTAACAACAAAAACAAAAACCCCACAAAATTTAAAGTTCTAAATTCTTTCCATTTTTCCTAAGCAATTTGATATTGGTTTAAATGTGAAGTCATTCAATACATTTCCATAATAGACATCTTGTGAAAGAAATCAAAGAACCCTCCTCCAATAAAAAAGAAACTTCAAGAAAAATAATATTTACCAGAAAGTATATATCAATCTTTATTCAAACGTCATTAGTTTTTTTTTTCCTCTGGGAATGGATAACATTCTTTATCAAGAGTCCTAAAGAGTTGTCTTGGTTCACAGCTGATCATCCTACAAAATTACTATTGTTTTCAATACAGTTCAAGTCACATTTGTATCTGCATATGAAAGTGGAGGTTTTATTGAGACAATCCTGTTCGTCATTCCTTATAGGAAAATGGAATCTCATTACAATCACACATCACAATTTGGAAACTGTGGCATTGCTAGGTCAAGGATATACATGATTTTATAGCCCTTTGATATAGTTTCAAACTTCTCTGCAGAATGCTTGAATCATTTCACACCTCCTCCAACAGTACTTAAATACCTTAATTTCCCCTTCCCCTCTAATATTTGACATTTTCATTTTCTGTCCTATAAGACTGTGTAATAAGTGTAAGGTTGTATCACAGAACTGTTTCAATTTGCATTTCTCCAATAAATAGTGAATTAGAACATTTGGCTATTTATAGCACAGATAATCTCCTTTGAAAACCATACAAATATTTTGATCATTCATCAATTAAGAATGGCTATTTTTATAAATTTAATTCAGTTATCTATTCTTGAGAACGAACCCTTTATCAGAGAACTGTTGTTTCATTTTTTTTCCCCACAGTTACTGTTACTGGTGTATGTGCACAGGCATAATGCATATTTTTTTTAAACTAAATGGCCGATGGTATGTTTTGATCAGCATCAAATGGAGTTGGGGAGGGGGAAAAAAACAAACTGGTTCTGTGAAAATATCCCTTTTCTCCACTAGTGGCATGCTCATTCAACTTTTATCTTTATATTCCAGCAAGTTACATAAAGTAACTGGTGTATGTGCATTTTTCTCCATACTATTCTTCCATCCCTGTTTATTCTATTCTCTTTTGCCTTTCGCCCTTGTCCTCCTCAAAAATATTTTGCTTCTAACTAGCCCTTCTCCCTTTTTGTGCTTTCTTCTATCATGTCACCTTTTTGCTTATCCCTTCCCTTCCTATTTACCTGAATGGCAAAATAGAATTCTATACACAATTGAGTATGTAGGCTATTTCCTATTTGAACAAATTCTGAAGAGAGTAGGATTTCAATGACTCCTCTCCTTTTTCCATATTCCACTACACTGTAAAAGTTTTCTCTTGTCTTGTTTATATGAAAAATTTTACACTATTCTATCTTCCCCTTTCCCTTTCTCCTCATACACTACTTTTACACCTCCTAATTTTAGTTCTAAATATATTATTCCTTCATATTCAACTTTTACCTGTGTCTTTCTATATATACTCCTTCAAAATACTCTAATAAATGAAAAAGTTCATATGAACTATCAGTATCATTTTCCCATGAAGGTATATAAACAGTTCAACATTATTAAGTCCCTTATGATTTCTATTTCCTATTTACCTTTCAGTGCTTCACTTGAGTCTCATATTTGAAGATCAAATTCTCTGGTGTTTTCATCTGGAAAGTTTGAAAATTCCCCATTTCATTGAATATCAATCTTTTCCCTTGAAAGAATATAATCAGTTTTACTAGGTAGTACATTCTTGTTTTTAATTCAAACTCATTTGCCTTTCAGAATATCTTATTTCAAATCATGTGATCCTTTATTATAGAAGCTGCTAAATTTTGTATTATCCTCCTGTGTCTTCAAGAAAATTGAATTGTTTCATTCTTTCTCTGCTTACAACATTTTCTCCTTGATCTTACAGCTCTGAAATTTTTTATAATATTCCTGAAAGGTTTTACTTTGGGATTTCTTTCAGGAGATGATCAGTGAATTCATTCAATTTCTAATTTACCCTCTGGTTCTTGAATATTAGGGCAATATTCCTTGATAATTTCTTGAAAAGTGCTGTCTAGGTTCTTTTTTTTTTTGAATTATAGCTTTCAGATAATACAATAATTTTTGAATTATCTTTCCTGGACCTATTTTCCTAGTCAGTTGTTTTTTTTTTCACTTTTTCTTTTAATTTTTTGTTTATTTTTATTGTCTTCAGTTCTCAGAAAGTTTAGATTTCCTTTGCTCCATTTTAAACTTTAAGGAATTATTTGCTTCAATGAGCTTTTTTACCTCCTTTTTTAATTGAATAGTCCTACATTTTTTCCAGTAAATTTTTGTACCTCTTTTTGTATTTGGTCATTTCTGCTTTTTGACTTTTTGTAACTCTTTTTCTATTTGACCTAGTCCCATTTTTAAGGTCGTATTTTCCTTATTATTTCTGGGACTCCTTTGCCAAGCTGATGAATCATATCTCATGCTTTTCTTGCATCATTCTAGTTTTGCTTCCCAATATTTCCTTCACCTCTTTTACTTAATTTTATTTTTTTTATTTTATGAACATTTTGTTTGTTTGCCAATTATATGCCAATTATATTTTTTGCAAGGTGTTAAATTTTACAATTTTCCTCCTTGTCTCGCTTCCCTTCCCCTACCCCAATAGAAGGCAATCTGATACAGTTTTTTACATTTGTTTCTATGATATGCATAGATCAAAAACGAATGTGCTGAGAGGAAAAAACATATCCATAAGGAAGAAAGAAAATATTAGAGGTAGAAAAATTCTGTAATACATAAGACAACTTTTTAAACATTGAAGATAACAATCTTTGGTCTGCCTTTAAATCCCATAAATCCTTCTCTGGTTATCTCTATCATGGATTGCCTAATATTGTCACTGATCTTTGCATTGATGGGGTGAGCAAGTCTATCAAGGTTGATATTCACCCCATGTTGTTGTTAAGGTGTGCAGTGTTCTTCTGTTTCTGCTCATCTCGCCACTATCAATTCATGAAAATTTTTCCTGGCTTCTCTGAAATCCCATTGTTCTTGCTTTCTAATAGAATAATATTGTTCCATCACATACATATGCCATGATTTGTTCAGCTATTCCCCAACTGGTGTACATTCCCTTGATTTCCAACTCTTTTTCACTACAAACAGATCTGCTTTGAATATTTTTGTACATATGGGGTTTTTAACCTTTTTCATGATGGAAGTTTGACTAGTATGACACTAAATAAATAATTTAATTTAGGGAGAATTGTCATTTTTATTATATTAGCTTGGCCTACCTATAAGCAGTTGATATTTCTTCAGTTATTTAGATCTGATTTTATGTGTGAAAAATTATTTAATAGTTGATTTCATAGTTTCTGAGTCTGCATTGATAAGTAGGTTGCCAAGTATTTTATGTTGTCTGAAATTATTTTAAATGTGATTTATATCTCTTGTTGATTTATCTTGTTAGTAATATAAAGAAATACTAAGGATTTATGTGTGTTTATTTTATATGCTGAAACTGTGCTAAAGTTGCTATTTTTTTCCAGTAGATTTTTAGATGATTTCTTTTAGGATTCTCTAGGTATATCATCATAACATCTGCAAATAGTGAGAGATTTCTTTCTTCCTACCCAGTTTTAATTCCTTCAATTTCTTTTTCTTCTCTTACTGCTTAAGCTAACATTTCTAATACATACTGAATAATATAGTTGAAAACAGACTTTCTTGTTTCACCCATGATCTCATTGGGAATGCTTCTAGCTTATCCCCATTGCATATAAAGCTTGTTGATGGATTCAGATAGATACTGCTTTTCATTTTAAGGAACAAAAGATTTATTCCTATACTCTCTACTGTTTTAGGTGCTGTATTTTGTCAAAGATTTTTTCAGCATCTATTGAGATAATCATATGATTTCTGTTAGGTTTGTTATTGAGATAGTCAATCATGCTGATAGTTTTGCTAATATTGAACCAACCCTGCATTCCTGGATCAAATCCTGCTTGTTCATAGTGTATTATCCTACTGATAATTTGATGTAATTGCTTTGCTAATATTCTATTTAAGATTTTGCATCCATATTAATAAGGGGAATTGATTTAAAATTTTCTTTCTCTGTTTTGACTATTCCTCGTTTAGATATCAAGATCATATTAGTGTCATAGATGGAATTAGGCAGAGTTCCATCTTCACTTATTTTCCCAAATAGTTTATACAGGATTGGAATCAACTTTTCCTTGAGTGTTTGATAGAGTTCACCTGTGAATCCATCTAACCCTGGAGAATTTTTTCTTAGGGAGTTCGTTGATGGCTTTTAGAATTTCTTTCTCTGAAATAGGGTTGCTGCATATTTAATTTCCTCTTCTTTTAACCTGGACAACTTTTATTTTAGCAAATATTTATCCATTTCTCTTAGATTTTCAAATTTATTGGTATACGGTTAGGTAAAATAGTTCTGAATTATTACTTTAATTTATTTCTCATTGATGGTGAGTTCACCTTTTTCATTTTTGATACTAGTAATTTGGTTTTCTTCTTTTTTAAACTGAATTAAACAAGTTTATTGTTTTTTTTTTCATAAAACCATCATTTGGTTTTATTTATTAGTACAATAATTTTCTTGTTTTTGATTTTTTATTAATTATCCCTTAATTTTTGGAATTTCTAATTTAGTATTTAATTGCTGGTTTTTAAATTGTTCTTTTTCTAATTTTTAGTTTAATACTTAGTTCATTGATTTCTCTTTTTTTCTATGTTATTCATGAAAGAATTTAGAGATAGAATAAATCCACTAATAACTGTTTTGACTGTATCCATAAGTTTTTCTATGTTGTCATTTTATTGTCATTGTCCTGTATGCAATAATTAATTTTTCCTATTATTTGTTGTTTGATTCACTCATTCTTTAAAATAAGATTATTTAGTTTTGAATTAATTCTAGGTCTATCTCTCCATGGCTCATTACTGCATGTGATGTTTACTGCATTGTCCTCTGAAAAGGATGCATTCAGTATCTTTTTCTTTCTTCATTATATTAGGTGGTTTTTATGCCTGAGTACATGGTCAATTTTTGTGTAGGTACCATGTATTGCAGAAAAAAAAATTGTAAAGTCCTTTCTATCCCCATTCAATTTTCTCAAAAGACCTATTGCAACTAAGTTTTTATTTACCTCCTTAACTTTCTTCTTGTTTATTTTATGGTTAGATTTATCTAATTCTGAGAGAGGGAGGTTGAGATCTCCCATCAGTGGAGTTTTCATACCTATGTCTTCCTGTAACTCATTCTCCTTCTCCTCTAATAAATTGGATGCTATACCAATTGGTCCATACATATTTGTATTGGAATTGTTTGATTGTCTATGGTACCTTTTAGGAAGATATAGTTTCTTTCCTTACCTCTTTTAAGGTGATCTCTTTTTTTAGTTGCTTTGTCAGAGATAAGGATTGCTACCCCTGCCTTTTCCCACTTCAATTGAGTCATAATAAAATCTGCTCCAGTCCTTTACCTTTACTCTGTATGCATCTGTGTTTAAATGCATTTCTTGTAAGCAGCAAAATTGTAGTATTCTGGTTTTTAATTCACTTATATTTTATTATAGAGTTTATCCCATTCACATTCAAAGTTATAATTACTATTTCTTTATTGCCCTCCATACTATCTTCCCTCAATTTGTATTTTTTTTTCCCTTTTTCACCTTATCCCTCTTACCCAATATTTTGCTTCTGAATACCACCTCCTTCAGTGTGTCTGCCCCTTTTGATCCAACTCTCCTTCCTTTTCCCCTTTCCCTTTGCCCCTTCTTCCTTCCCTGCCTTCTGTCAGTTCCTCTTTTTTTTCTCCCCCCTACCCCCTTCTCCTCCTAATACTTGAAAGGTAGGATACATTTCTAAATTCAACTGTGTGTGTGTGTGTGTGTTAATTCTTCTTTGAGTCAAATCTGAAGAATTTAAGATTCAGCTGGTTCTCATCCCCTCCCTTCTTCCCCTCTATTGCAATGGTCCTTTGAACCTCTTATGTGATGTAATTTACCCCATTTAATCTCCCCTTTCCTCCTCTCCATTTACTGTCCCCTTCAGAGTCATGGACTAGTCATGAGTATCCATTACTTCTGGCTAAGTATATTCCTTCTAATAGAGTTGTAATTCTCAAGAATTTTGAGAATCCTCCCAGGTGGGGTTAAAGCCAGTTTCATCCTATTGAATGACAGGTTTTCCCCCATTTACCATTTGATGAGTATCCTGTTTGAAGATTAAATTTTCTATTTAACTCTAATCTTTTCATCAGGAAAAATTGAAAGTCTTTTTTATTTGCTAAATGCCCATAATTTCCCTTGAAAGAGAAAGCTCAAGGGCAGCTAGGTGGCACAGTGCATAGAGCACCAGCCCTGGAGTCAGGAGTCCCTGAGTTCAAATCTAGCCTCAGACACTCAATAATTACCGAGCTGTGTGGCCTTGGGCAAGCCACTTAACCCCATTGCCTTGCAAAAAAAAACTAAAAAAAAAAGAGAAAGAAAGAGAAGTCTCAGTTTTCCTGGATAGTGAATTTTTGACTGCATTCCAAACTCCCTTGCTCTCCAGAATATCCTATTCCAGGCCATTTGATCACTTAATGTTGATGCAGCCAGGTACTATGCAATCCCGACTGTGACTCCTTGGTATTCAAATTGTTTCTCTTTGATTTTGTCCTTGATCTGATAGTTCTGGAGTTTGACTGCAATATTTCTTGGTGTTTTATTTTACAGTCCCTTTCAGGGCAGGCAATTGATGTTTTCTTTCAATGACTATTTTGCTCTCTGGTTCCAGGATATCAGGGCAGTTGTCTTTCACTATATACTGAGGTATGAATTCATGTTTTTTTTTTCCTCTTGAAGGTTTTCAAGAAGTCTTAGAATTCTTAAATTGCCTCTCCTAAATCTATTTTCCATGTCTGTTGTTTTAAAAAATTAGATATGTTAATTTTTCTTCTACTTTTTTTCTTTTTTATACTTTTTTAAATAGATTCTTGGTGTCTCATGAAGTCATTGGTTTCCATAGATTCCAATATATTTTTAGAGAAGAGTTTGCTTCATTTGCCTTTTCTACCTAGTTTTCAATTGATCAATTCTATTTTTTGAAGTTGTTGCATTTTTCCATTTGCCCAATTCTGTTTTTGAGAGAATTATTTTATTTTTGCACTTGTCCAATTGTGTTTTCAAAGGATTTGTTTCCTTGTTGTAAGAAGCTCATTTTCTCTTGCATAATGTTAATTTTCTCTAGTGTTTCTTTTCCCAATTTTTCCATTTGATTTTTTAAACTCCTTTCTGATCTTACTTCTAAGAAGTCTTTGTGAATTGGAGACCAATTGTTATTCTCCTTTGAAGCTCTAGTCCTCTCTGAATTAGTATCCTTATCTTCAAGATTTCATTTACTAGACCCCACTTTGTCCTTTCTTCATTTTGGGACCCTTTCTCTAGAATCTGTTGTTGGGTGAGTGGCTGGTTTCACAGACCTTTGGTGTTGAGATCCCCAGAGGCCTTGGCCACTACAGGGGGGTTACTCAGTGGGCCAGCCTGAAGGAGATGTCAGAAACTTTCAGTGAATTGTCTGTGATGTTGATTAATGGCCCATTCCCTAGGCCTTGGGGGAAGCTTTTGGTTAGACAGTTAATCAATATCAGCATTTTTGAGCCTTGAGGCAAGGTGCAAACAAAGGGGCTGTGTTTGTTCTGAAGAAAGGCACATTCTTCCACAGGAATCACAGTGTTGGACTTGCCTAAAAAACACTGGGGCTTGTGGCCTGGGTCTTCTAGGCCAGTTGAATTGACCAAATAGAAGTCTGGGCCCCCATGTTGGAGCTCTCCTCCCCACCATGCATGCAGCAAAGGCTTCCACTGCTATTTTCAGGTCCATTTCCCCCGCCTCACCTTGCCACTCCTGTACTGGCTCTGTACTCTCTGCCCCCAGCTCACCCATGCTCCTTGTGGCAGACCTTGCTGTGCCATGTTCTGCTTGGTTCTTCTCTGGGTTCTCTAGATACAAATTCTGTTAACAGGCTTGGTTCATGTTTGTTCTGAGGGAAAGCCAGGAGAAATTAAAACAATGCTAGGCTTCTCTCTACCATATTGGCTGGAAATCCCCTTTTACTTGATATTCAAAATCTTTTTAAAGTTCTTCTATGGCCAAAATCAATTCATATTTACCTTGGAGACTTTGGATGTAGTACCTTGGACTTCATTATCTTCTGAATGTGTTTTGCTCTTCCTTATTCCTGTGATAATTTTTATTGATCATATTTTTCTGTTTATTCATTTCCCCAGTCTATGACATGGTTTTAATTTTTTGTTAAGGTTAGGCTCTGTTTCTATGGTGCACATTTATGTATTTTTGCCATTGTTTCTAGAAATATATCTAGGTAACTGCAAGTTTTTATTTCTTCCAAGGTGTTATGATTTAGGGTTACATATTTACTACTCTTCTGATCTGTCCCTGTGGTCTGTGGGTGACTAAAAGCTCTCCTTTCTGTCCTAGAACTGTGACAGGTCCCCCTTCTGCCATGTGGTCACAAGCTCTGTTGTGCTACAGTCCCTTCTTTCCTGCATCTCCATCCATGATTGTTTCCCTGATTAGAGTATAGGCAAAGAAAGAGTCATGCCTCAGTGACAGCAAAGGAACCCCTGAGGTCTTCTAAAGAGTTCTAGAATTAGTTGCCGCTGTTTCTGATTCAGTGACTCCAAAGGCCTCCTCCCTCTCCACTGGGGCTGGGTCTGAGCTGTTATAATGTGTATTGGCCTGTTCTGGACTATTCTCTGCTGGACAGTACCTGGTATGGCAGATTTTTCCCACTAACCATTCAATTTGTCTTTGTTGACTCTGGGCTGATATATACTGCCATTGATTCAGTCTCCCCTTCTATCTGTTATTAGTTTACTGAAGCTAGTCTGTGCCTACCTGGCCAGAGCTGCTCTGTGCTCTTCTCTCATCATGATGCAGAGATCTTTAATACTGATTTTCTCAGCTATCTTAGTCTGGAAAAAGGTTTTCAACTTTCTATGGGTTCTGCTATTCTATAATTTGTTTAGAGTCATTATTTAAAGGTATTTGGAGGGGTTTTGGAGGAGAACTCAAGTCAGTCCTGGCCTTTACTTCACCATCTTGACTCCACTTCATTATATACATTACTAAGAAAATACCCATTTTGTTCCTAGAAAGTGTCAAGAAGGTTTTTGTGTGATTCCCCCCACACACACTGCTTAAGTTTTTTTTTTTTTTTTATTCAATTCATTAATCCCTTCCCTCTTATTGTTGTTCCATTCTGAATCATTTTCGATATGGAGGAAGAAATGCATTGCAGTACGCCATTTATTGGCCATGAAAAAAAAGTAATCCATGTTCTCAATGCCAGCTACAACATTAAAAAATAGTGGCTACACAAATGAAGGTAAATGAGATAGTAAGAACACATTGACATTGTTAAAGTTAATGATCCCATGAATTTCTGTGAATAAAACACCTTGGAAGATAATTGCCAGATTTTACTAAATAATTATAATAGCAGATTCTACAGAGTACATTAAGGCTAAATGTCCTCCTTCTTTGCTATAATATGTTCCAAATGTTTCATATAGAATATAACAGTATTATATCATCTAGGGACTTGTAAACCCTAGGAAATCAAGTACTTTATTTCTGATTAGGTGAAAGTGAAAATGGTTTTTTCATTTTAGATAATAGATAAACATTATAAAAAAATTTAAAATTAGTAAAGTTTTACTTTATCTAAAAAGTATATAATTGGGTACTTGTCTTTTCAATCACAAAAAGTTTTTTTCTTGTTAATAGACAAGCTTTTAGGGGGGCAGCTAGGTGGCTCAAGTGGATAGAGCACTGGCTCTGGAGTACCTGAGTTCGAATCTGTCCTCAGACACTTAATAATTGCCTAGCTGTGTGGGCCTTGGGCAAGCCACTTAACCCCAATTGCCTTGCAAAAAAAACCTAAATAAAAAAATAGACAAGCATTAGAAGAATATATTTTTGACTGCAATAAAAGAGGAATGATGTCTAATTCAGGGCCTATGACCACTGTCATTCAATCAATAAAATATTTATTAAAGCCAGGCAAACTTGGTGATACTTTTGCTTTTTTTTGTTTGTTTTGCTTGCTTTTTAGGATTTTTGCAAGGCAAATGGGGTTAAGTGGCTTGTCCAAGGCCAGACAACTAGGGTCATTATTAAGTGTTTTAAGGGTCTGATTTGAACTCAGCTACTCCTTACTCCAGGGCTGGTGCTCTATCCACTGGACCACCTAGCCACCTCAACTAGTTGGTACTTTGGAATAAAGAGCTAGATCTTAGAGTCAGAAAGCCCTCATCTTCCATGAGTTCAAATGTGGCTTTTTGACATTTACTAGTAGTGAGATATATGGTCCAAGTTCCTTAACCCTGTTTGCCTCAGTATTCTCATCTGTAAAAATGATCTGGGAAAGGAAATGCAAAACCTTTGCATGACTTTTGTCAAAAAAATCTCAAATTCCAAAAAGGGGAAAGTTGATCACCACTAAAGGACTGAACAATTAGAACATGTACCAGTGATACAAAAAGGCAGTGCTTGCCCTTGAGGAGTTCACAATGTACTGAGGGGAGGTCCACAGTAGAATAACAATAGTGTTTAGAAAATCTCTCCCTTATTAGATCCCACCTGGAGTTTACTTCATCTTATCAGTGTACCTCCTAAAAAAGTAGCACTTAGTATTGAGTGTGATATTTCCAGGAGTAAATGATCAGTGCAAAAAAATTAGCAAATCTAAAAATTTCCCTTATTCTAAGCTAGTGTAATTTCATTTAGGTAACCTGCTTTATTTTATTTTTAAATTAAAAAAAAAAACCCCTCCATGATAGAGTTGACAAAATTGAATTTTCCTTTTAATTCACTAAAATGTGCAAGGTTTTTTAATAATAGACAATTATTTTTGCTATGCCTCCTTTAACTTATACCTGAAAAATATGTTTTTCTTAAAGGAAATGATGAGTTTGGTTCAAGGATGCATTGTGATACAATAAGGAGAAAAACATGCTGAAGTGTGAATATTTGTATTTCAAAACTGAGTTTTAATATGATATAAATACAATGATTTCAAAACTTATAAGTGGGGGCCACTAAACTTCACATAAGAATATCCTATGGAAAAACCAATTTAGAAAAAATACATGTTAATATTATCTGTGTTTTTAGTATATTTTAGGAGCAGAGAATGCTGGAAGTGAAAGTCAAAAAGATCTGAGTTTAATTATTAAATAAGATAAATTAATAGATATAATGTACTATTCCTTGGAAAAACTAGAATCTTTTCTCCTCTACTGACCTCTTAGTTACCCTACAGTTCTTAATTTATATGATCCTGTGGAAGAAAAATATTGCAGTAAAGGGATGGTAAATAAGTACATATTCTTAAAATTATCAAAGTTCTATAAAAGATAGTAAAAAGGAAAGTTAAACAGAATGAATTTTGGGCTTGTAAAATACAATTCAAAAAATTTTGATTCGTATAGAGAGGAAGCTTTATTTTAGGACAGCAAGAAAAAAATTAAAAGAATAAGATTTATATTATGATAAAGTGAAAAGCAAAAACCACTTAATTCCCATTATAATCCTGTTGTTTTTTCATTATCATGAAAAATGATGCTTACATAATAAAAGATTATAAAAACATGACTGAAAAATTAAGCTACTAACAGGCAATGAAAAATTAAGAGATTTAAATTTGCCTGTTTAATATACTGACCCAGGTTGTTTCTGAGGTAGCTAAGATCACAGAGTTATGTCAATATTAGGGACTCCGGATCCTACTTTTAGGACATAGAGGGAGAGAATTTAGAATCGAATTTAAAAAAATGAGAAATGTGAACTGACCTTAACAATAATTTGACTGGTCATTCCTTTTTGGAGTATTTTAAATCTGTTCAAAAAAGATGATTCCAATATGTATAACCTATAGTGTGGACTAATATTGCTGTGTATTCCTTGGAAAATCAGACTTCTAAGAAATTGACCAGAAAAAGAAATATGTTTGCTTCTGTTGCCATTCCTTTGAGCATTCTGTTACAGTGGCTAAATGTGGTTCCTTTCTATTAGCTGCAGAGTCAATTTTCTCTTAATATATGGATAATATCTTTCTGAAATAGCCTAGGCCTAAAATTATCATATAATATCCCCCGAGTTATCTCACATTAATCTCTAGAATAACAAAAAAAAACCAGATATAATCACCAGTAAAGGTCTATATACAATCATGGAAGGCTGAAAAAAAAGTGTATATGACTAATGAACAATTATCATTGGTTTTTATATTTTATATGTAGCTATGGAGAATACAAAATAAAACAAAAAAATAAAACCAGAGCAAGATTGATACTTGAAGTTTAAAAAACAAATTTGAAATCAAATCTCAAAATTCTAAGGTAGATTTTTAAAATAATTGTGAACACTTAAACAGAAAAGAAGTACTTGCTTTGAATCCTCAAATATGCATTATAAAAAAGTCAGTTTTAAGACAGTATTATTAATTCCACAGGAAATTGTGGGAATAAAGCAAGCACTTCACAAATTTTCAAACAATTTATTCTGGGAAAATATGAAGCCAGGTGATCTGATAATATTCACATTCACCTACCTCTCTGTAATAATGTCACTCTACTAGTCCAGATTCTATGATCACTCATATATTTTTAAAATAATTTTCTATATAAATATTAGAATTTAATTTCTTAGAGACAAGGATTTGTTTTGTTCTAGTCTTTTGCACTCTAGAACTGAACTTCTCTGCATTATAGAAGACATTTCATTATTGCTTTATATTGCACTGAATAATTGATTTTGGGACTTGGAATTTGGATAAGTGATTAGAGCCAAAAACTCTTAGATAATATTATAACAAAAGAGGATTTCTCTCTTCTGGATTTAATCAGGTTGTAACTTTCTTCTAAATATTTCCCTTTAATGTTTTATTGTATGCTCATCAAATTTGATTGAGTTTAATTTTTTTTGGAAGTTTTTAAATTCTCAAGAATTCCTAAAAGTTCACTGACAGTTGTTCAACAATCAAGCATACAATGACAGGAATAGCTAAAACAATTGTTGTGCAATTAGTTGTGCAAAAAAAATATCAATAGACAAAAAAAATAGAGAGTTCACATTATATAATTTAATAGAGATGAAACAATGTTCTGCATTTGGATTCAAGAAGTAATTGTGGCAGTATAAGGACATCTAAATATGGCTAGAAAGAAGTTTGTGTAACAGGCTAACAGAGTGATCAGTAACTGTGATAGAATCATATATCTATAGGGGACCTCACAGGCCATCTACTCCAATCTAATGAAGTTGAAATGCAAGTTAAGTGATTTGCCTTAAGTCACATGAGATAATCATCTGAAGAAGAGGGATTTAACTCTGGTTCTCTTATTTTGAGATAGGGTTCTTTCTACTCTACCCTAAGATAAATTTTATACATACTCATACTCCATTAGTAAAATGATAATATTTAGAAAAATGAGGCATATCTTATTCTGTCTCAATGAAACTACATCTGATATTTGTGTCCAAATCTGAGTATCACATTTTAAAATTCAAGAATTTGGAGTGAATTTAGAGAGAGAAAGAGAGGACAGCACTGAAAATCTGGGAAAATTTTTATTTTAGGCCAATTTGAAAGATTAATGGATTTTTTTCCCTAAAGAAGAGTGGACAGGGAAGGAATTTTATGTGGAAATGGAATTTAAAAGTTTAATGGGGAATCAGTGCAAATATTTGATTTTCTCATGTTCATGTATTTCTAATCTTCAACACGGGAATCACTCAAATTATGTCTTTATTATGGGATCATAGATTAATACCTGGAAAAGAATTTATAGGAAATCAGATGCAACTTTTTTAAATCTCTTTCATAAATGAGGAAACTGAGACTGAATTCAGTTAGGTAACTTGTCTAAAGTTGCAGAGGAAGTAAGTATAGCTACAATTTATTATATTTTCCCACTTATAAAATGTACCTTTTTTCAAAAAATTTGGTATCTAAAACCTGGAAACATTTTATTCAATAGTTGTAGGGTTTTTTTTACTTTCATTTACTGCTTTTTCACGCTTGTCTTTCATATTTGTCCTGCTCATTGTTTTGCATTTGTTATCATTATATTCTTACCTTTTGCCCTGTTCTACCCAGATGACTCAGAAATGATTTTCCTCCAGTGTTGAATTCAAGTTCAAAGTGATCCAGTTTGCAAAAATAAATGGAAATTTTGCTGCTGAACATCAGTCTAGTCTGGTCTTCCTCCAACTGAGACTGGCTATAGGAAGAAGAAACCCAACTCAAAACTCCTCAGCAAAGGACATGAGAGGCAAGTCAGCAAAATGGCCTGATTTAGAAAGGGAATTGAAAAAAAAATGAATTGAAGAGCAAAGGGCCTTTGGAATTCTTGTGTCTCCAAAGATGGTTCAGCAGGAGGCCAGAAAAATTGCTCATGAAAAAGAAGTGACTGATTTCAAAGGAGAACACAATGGGTGCATCAGGTTTATGAAATGGAATGAACTAAGCATGTGTCCACTCACCCAAAATATGCCTGAAAGCTATGAGCAGAAGGTCCTTGAATTTCATGGTGAATAAACTTTGAGTTCAAAAAACTTTATGTAATATATTTTTTTTCAAATTTCGAGGCCCCAAAATTAAGGTCATCTCATACATGGGGGAATATGATATATATAAATGTAAGGTTCAAAGAACCATTTGCTTGTGATATTTTATTTGATTTTAGTAAAAAAAAAAATACCTCTATGTTGTTTTTTTCATTTGACTGAAAAGAAATGAGGTTGAGAAAGGTCAAGTGACTGATCCAAAGTAATACAGTTAGTAAGAGTCAAAATATGAATTAAAATTTGGGGCGTCCTAGTTCCTAGTGTTACTCTTTATCTAATGTGCCAATTAGAAATCTTCAAAGTCATATTTGAACCTGGGTTCTCTGACTTTGCTTCT
Source organism: Macrotis lagotis (assembly GCF_037893015.1). Taxonomy (NCBI): domain Eukaryota; kingdom Metazoa; phylum Chordata; class Mammalia; order Peramelemorphia; family Peramelidae; genus Macrotis; species Macrotis lagotis. Next base: position 84,089,914 of record NC_133659.1, read on the forward strand.
TTCTTTACCAAAACATCTAATCTAACTTTTCTGTTCCTATTGTTTATCTTTCTAGACTGATACTTGGAAGAAACCATCAAATTTTTAGAGTTTAATTCATGACAAATTGTTGTTTACTAACCTGAAATGGTTCCAAAATATTTTCTAACAGGCTTATTCATTGCTGCAAACAGTTATAAATGTTACAAATTTTCTCTTGCCTCAGATCCAAAAAAATGAATTCTGTCCCGCCTCAATGGTTTGTCTTTTTCTTCTTCTATCCTTCATGCTGCTTTATATTGTCTGATGCACTTCTCTATTTTTAACCAATGTGAAGTAGTTTTTGAGATATGGTTCTTTTCCATTCTTCCCTAGGATAAGTTTATACATTCTCATGCTACATTATAATACAGTTTAAATTTTAGCAGTTCCATTTTTCCTTTAATGTTAACTTTTCTCCCTCTTATTCCCCTTACTACTCTTGATCTTCTATCTTTAAATAATTTTAAAGTTTTTATTTTAAGTTTTGAAGTATCCTTTGGTAGTTTGTTATTATAATATTAAAACCATAAATTAATTTCAATAATATATTTATTATATTAATATAATTCATCTATTAAGTTTACTTACTGAATGTTTATCTTTAGTAATTGCTGATGGTTTTCTTCTTTTCAAACTAATTAACTTTAATGTACTTTCTTTTTAAATTGAGTTTCAAATTCTCTCCCTCTCTCCATAATCTCTTTTACTCATCGAGATGTCAGGCAACATGATAGCAATTATACATCTAAAGGCATGGAAAACATATTTCCATATTAGCAATGTTTCCAAAGAAATATGAAATAAATGAACAAATTATGCTTCATTTGGCACTCAGAATTCATCAGCCTTCTTCTTAGATGGGAATAATATATTTATATCTTGCTAACTATAAGCCGTTTTGAATTGTCTCTGACAATTATATTATCTAGCTAAATCTTTCATTGGTCATTTCTACAGTATTGCAATCTCTGCTCATTTTATTTTGCATCAGTTCACTTTAGAGTACCAGGATTTTCTAAAACCATCCTTCTCATAATTCCTTATAACAAAATAATAGTCCATCATAGTAACATACTGAAACTTAAGTCATATGAATATCCACTCAATTTTTATATTTTTCTGCCATAAAAACACAACAAAACAAACAATAACAGAGCTGATTTAAATATCATTACATATAGATTCTTTCATTTTTCTTTAATCTCTTTGAGAAAAGAGATCAAGCAGAGATTGCTGTGTCAGAGTGTATAGTTTTTATAATCTTTTGGGTATTAGTACCAAATTGTTCTCCACAATGAGTTGTGTAAGTTCACACCTCCACCAAAACCACATTAGTGTCTCAATTTCCCAATTCCCTCCAATATTTTCCTTTTCCTTTTCCAGCATAAAGTGGTTACTCAGAATTGTTTTAAGTGACATCTTTCTAATCAATGAGTTAGAGCATTTTTATGTGATTATTGATAGTTTTGATTTCTTCTTTTCAGAACTTCTTGTTAATATATTTGGCCATTTATGAAATGACGAATGACTCTTTATAAATTTGTCTCTTTCCTATGAATTTGACAAATAGGGTTTTCATCAGGAAAGAAAACAAAAAGCAACTCCCCCCCCCCTCCAGTCTTTTTTTTTTTGCATGTCTTTTAATTTTGAATTGGAATCCTTTGGATACAACATTTTAAATTCCATGTAATCAAAATCATCCATTTTACTTCTAGGAAACCTCTGTATCTATTCATTTTCTATTCATCTACAACATTTCTTATCATTTGCTTTGGTTTTGAGGCTTCTCCTCCTCAAAATGGCAATTTTAATGAGGGAGCCTTGTTCAGCTGAGAAAAATAGATATACTCCTTTCTATTCCCATACATGTTTCTCTATGTCTAGATCAAATTTTCTTTTTTTTTCTTTTTAGATTTTATTTATTTAAGGCAATGGGGTTAAGAGTGACTTGCCCAAGGTCACAGAGTTAGGCAATTATTAAGTGCTTGGGACTGCATTTGAACTCAGGTCCTCCTGACTCCAGGGCTGCTCTATCCACTGCACCACCTAGCTGCCCCTAAATATCTAACTTTCTAAAATTCTATTCATCTCCTAAATTCTTTCTTATTTATTTTATTGGTAGATTTATCTAACTCTAAGTTGGAAAGTTTTACTGCCTCGTATTTCCAGTAACTCATTTAACTTTTTTATTTAGGAATTTGATTTTTCTTTCCTCAGTTTGTGCATATAAATTTAGTATTTCTATTATGTCATTGTTTGTGGTGACTTTTAGCAAAATATAGTTTCCCTGCTTGTCTTTTTTTGATAAGTTCTTTTTGCTTTCAATTTTTCAGACACCATGATTGCTACTGCATTTTCATTAAACAGCCATTTCCCCAGATGATTTTTACCATTTTGCTGAGTATTCTTGGTTTCAGTGTGTATTTCTTTATCTACCTTAAATATCATATTCCATACTCTCTGCTCATTTATTTTTAAAGCTGCTATGTATTCTATGATCCTTTTGATATCTATGTGGTATTTATTGCTTTAGTTGTTGTTTTTCTTGAGTGCCTGAACCATTTTCTCTTTGACCTAGGAGGCCTTTAATTTTCAATTTTAACTTGCTGTTCTTAGATATCAATGACATTTTTACTGTATTTTTTTGAACTGTAAGTGATAAGATTTTATTTAATACTGGTTTTCACATAATCCAACAATTTTTTTTAATTATTTCCTTTCAACCTGTTTTATCTCTCTAGGATCTTTTCCTAGGCCTTCAATTTGTTTATTCTTGGAATGTATCATTTGTTAATCAATGTCTTCTGGAATTATTAGCTTCCATTTACCCAATTTTAAGTTTTTTAAAGAAATTTTTTTATCAGTTAAGTTTTGAACCTCATTATTTGACAATTTTCTTTTTTCCCCTACTAAGTTCTTCATTATTTTTGTGCCACTTCTATCAAGGTAAAAATATCTTTCATAATTTTCTTGCCTTGATTTCATGTCTTTTCCAAATTTTTCCTCTATCTTTCTTATTCACTTTTAAAAAATTCATTGTAAAACTCTCCCAGGAGCAAAGTTCGTAAAAAAATAGCATTTTTCTTTTAGGTCTAGTTTTCATCTATTTTTTCCATTATTGTCTTCTTCTGAGTTTGTGCTTTAATTTTCCCCAATTACCATTCTAAGTTTTTATCATCAGATTTTTTTTCTCTTCCCCATTGTAATATTTTTTTAACATGATAAAGTTGAATTCTGCTCATCTGGGGTTCAGGATCTTGTCTCACACTTCAGTTTTTGTCAAATTGTTTTCAAAGTTATTTTTATGATTTTGGAAGTTTTGGATGCTTCCAAGGTAGAGGGACATGAGGAAAGATGTGGTTGCTGCTCTGCTTGTCTCTACTTCTGATGTTTACATAGGATCTAATTCCTGCTTCCTTGTAAAAGCAACAACAACAAAAACACTATTGCTTCTCAGGTCCCTTGCTCCCTTATAATCTCAAGATCTCCTATCCAACCTGAAACCGTGACCCTGAAGTGGATTTGGGCAATGAATTTGGTAAATAAAGCCTTTTCCTATGCATAGTGTTCACATAGAGATTTTCAATCATTCCTTTCTGAAAAGTTTCCTAGTCTTCTTACAATTTTGAAGTTGCTTTGCTGCTATTACTGCCCCAAATCATATATTTGATTTTGTACTCATGTGTTCTCCTGCCCAAACCCTGTCCCAAAGTCACAGAACTTTCTTTCCAATCTCCCAAGTACTCTTCAATAATAATTAAAAATAGCCTCATCATGAATTTTGATTGTCTCTTCTCCAAACTTGATCTCTTTCCAAAATTTGATTTGTTTTATTTTAAATTTGTTATAAGGAGTTTTTTGGCAGATCTTGACTGTAATATTGCTCTTGCTCTGTCATCTTGATTCTATCCCAGAAGTTTCTTGTCTAACATTATTTAAATAAACAATCATGTCATCAATAAATCAGAAAATTTTATCTCTTCTCAGTCTAAATGGCTTTAATCTATTTTCTTGTCTTACTGACATTGTTGCTATTTTAAATATTTTATCAAATAAAAGCAGATAACTGTCATCGTAATTTTATTTATGTATTTATTGATAACATTTCTTGTATGTTCCCACTGTATAGGATTGGTCTTATATATAATTTAAAGCAGTCAATAAGATTCCTGTAAGCATACACTATATATATTGCCTCTGTATTTACATAAATATATACACATATTTTATATAATAGACTTATGTGTAAGTGTAAAATACTGATATGGATATTATGTTATAAATAATATGCTCTACAATTGTATATACACAATATAGCATAGGTTTAGATTGTGTGTATTTATGTATGCATGTATGTATGCATGTGTGTATGTAAATTATAGCTAAGTTTTATGATATTCAAGTAGGTATCTCTATAGTATTCATTATATATATGTGTGTGGTATGTTCTGTGTGTCTGTGTGTGTACGTGTGTATAAGTACAACTTAATTAATTGCTTTTATGGACTTTTTAGCACCTATTGAGATAATCATATGACTGAGTGGTTTTATTTTTATTAGAATATTTAAGTTGAAAGTTTTCTTTAGGTTGAACCATGTTTACATCTAAGGTATAAATCTAGTTTAGAGATAACAAATGCCTTGCTATACTTCCATTTCCTCTACAAATTGGTGTGAAAATTTGAAGCGTGTAGCTTTTTTCCACAAAGTGATGAGGTAAGGGTATGGGCAAGGTACTATGGGAGAGAATGGAACAATAAAGGAATTGCTTAGTGAGGTCAGAGCACAGGTGTATTCAATGCCAATATAGAGAGACTATCTTAAGCATTAACCTTACATAAAATATATATATGATACATTTGGTCTTTATAGCCCATGCATGCAAGATTATTACATTTTACTATTATATTCATTGGTACTATGGATTATATTTTGGTCATAAATAAATATTAAATTCTATATATTAACAAGTGTTGTTGGGTGATGTGACCCAGAACAGCTAAAGGGTTGGACACCAAAGTTCTATACTCTTCATTTGTAAAGTTCTTACTTTTTTGGTTTCCTTTTTTAATTTTGATAGGTAGAGATAGCTGTAATTACTTTATCATTTTTACATAATTCCTATTATGGAAGTTATAAGACTATGGGAAATACAGTGTCTTCCATATTTTGGTCATGTGATTTAGAAGTCAGAAAATAAGCAATGAGAAAATTAAAAAAAATATTTAGAAATCTGAAAATAAGAAAAACTCAGATGAAGAGCAATACATTTTGGATTTTCTTTATTGGCATATATTCAAAAGAAGAAGGTACAATGTTATGGTCCATATAATGGTGCAACTGTATTTTTTTTCAGGAAGATACATTGTATGTGTTTGTTCATAGCATAATCCAGGAATGGCAAAATTCAATGTAAAGAAAGGTGCTGTGAAGACTAGTATAGTTTAAAAAAGCATAGGTTTTGAAAGTGGCAAAGTGATATATACTATCCATCAATGATAAAAGTCTTTGAACACAGCTGAGTGAAGTATAGTGTAAGCTTTCTTACTGGAACTCATTATAGATATATCTGCTACTGACAAGAAGATGGAGCAGAACCAAATTTCATTAGTAGATTTAAATTACTATTAATTCAGCTCTGTGGGAAAGTCTGCTGTAATGGTAATTTCATCAAGGAAATTTGAGAAGAAAATATACAGCCTAATAGGAACGATGTTTCTAAAATAACTTTAAATCAATCATGCATATTATTTCATAAAGGCAACTTTTTGTAATTTAATACTAATCAAGTAAGATAATGCATGTAAAAGTCCCTTTCAAACTTTTAAAATATTATTTAAATGCAAGCTACTCATATTCAGATAAAGTTAACTATTGACTCAGTGAATTTAGACAGATTGTATACCTTATTTTCCTTGTGCTTATATTTAGGTGACAGGGCCAGATGATTACTCAAGGTGCTTTTTAATACTAAAATTCAGACTTCTACAATAGTGAGAACTTCACAACACAGTAAACAAGACACGTAGAGTTCATTTATTTCTAGGTCATTAAAAGGTCAAACAATCA